>NW_016815584.1:145447-159597 GCF_001698545.2 Rhinopithecus bieti | reverse complement strand
GATTTTATTTTTTATATGTTTTATTTTTTTCCTTATTTCTTCTAAAAAACAGGATACATGTGAAGAACATGCAGTTTATTACATAGGTATACATGTGCCATGGTGGTTTCCTGCACCTATTGACCGGTCCTCTAGGTTCCCTCAGGTTAAAGCACTTCTTAACAGAAAGCATCTAAATAAAGGTAAGGAAATATTACTCAAAGCTAAAACTCAAGGTATTTTAAGAATAATGACTAAGGCACCAGTATATTATCTTACTTCCTTTTGGGAATGATAACATGACATTCTGTTCATCCCTTTGTATTGAGGCAGAAATGACTCTGATGGTTCACAGTTCATGACTCTGGGCTTCCATGTGTAGAAAGAACAACAGAAAGAGATCCCATCTATACTTATACATGATTAATGCTATTTTGTTATTAATTTGTATTTAAGAATGGAGGACTGGGTAGCAGGATGGACTTCTCATATCACTGTGCCCATGTTCCCCACAATGTTTCTCCTTGAATGGGGTGCCTGGCCAGTAGTGTGGGTATGTGGGCATACATGTGATTTGGCAGGCTTCTTTTTAGGATGAATGAACAGGGAAGTGGTAATTAAGTTGCTCCTCTTTGTTCCTTGCACCTAATATCTTTGAAGATGGCCTAATTCTGTCAGCCACTCATAATAAAACTGCAGTAATCTCAGTGGTGCATTTAAACTCTTGTGAAAGTTAAATACCCAAGTAAAAGTTGGCTTACTATGCCTATCACACACAAGTACAGAAGCAGGATGGTGAGAACGGAGGGAGGCTAGTGCAGCTATTCCATGTGTGAACCTTCACTATGTTCTCTTGTGTTCTGTTCTTCCCACTCTCCATCACCTACTCGCTTTCTCAACCCAGAACCTCTCCAGGGTCTCACCCAGTAGGCTCCCTTCACTTGCATTTCCACTGCAATCTTCTTATAGTTCATTCTGGGCTGACTTCTCTCCACTCTCTGTTTCATCCATCAGTGTGCTCACATCTACTTTTCATTTCATGGGAATTGTGATAGTTTTCATCTTTTCATTATTACTTTTACCCTTATGGATTCAAGTCATTCTTTTTATACTTCTAAATTTTATTTCAGTGGGAATATTGGAAAGATAAGAGGAGAATACATATGCTTAGTTAGGAATTTTGAATCAGGAGCACATCCTAGTAACATTTAAATTTTCAAACTGGCTATATGATTTTTTTCTTTTTCTTTTTTTCTTTTCTTTTTTTTTTTTTTTTTTTTTTTTTTTTTTTTTGAGACGGAGTCTTGCTCTGTCGCCCGGGCTGGAGTGCAGTGGCCGGATCTCAGCTCACTGCAAGCTCCGCCTCCCGGGTTGACGCCATTCTCCTGCCTCAGCCTCCCGAGTAGCTGGGACTACAGGCGCCCGCCACCTCGCCCGGCTAGTTTTTTTTTTTGTATTTTTTTAGTAGAGACGGGGTTTCACCGTGTTAGCCAGGATGGTCTCGATCTCCTGACCTCGTGATCCGCCCGTCTCGGCCTCCCAAAAAATCTATAGACAGAATCAAGGAATAGATCAGAAGTGCAAAGGAGAACTGATTTCAGGCTGGCACAAGTGAACAGAGTACAAAGAAAGGAGGGACTTTGTTCTGACCTTGTGAAAAGAATCCTTGTTGGCCAGATTCTCATTTCACCTGAGATTTCTCTCCTCATTTGCTTTTTTTGTTTTTTAGGATGCAATGATCTCTATGCTAAAATAAGTTGGATGAAGATGGTTTGTCATTCAAGAGTTTCATCTTTTTAGGCCATAGAGTCAACTGCTCCAGTTCAATACAGTCTGTCTCCCGCCCACAGGGGACTGCTGCTCACCTAGCTCTGTTGAGTGTCACTGTCAATCTCTCCCAAATCTACTATACCTCCCACAAGGTCCTCTCATGTCTTGTCTGCTGGTTGCACTCCTCCCAACTTTCTGAGTTAACATAGGTTTATTTTACTTTTCTTTACCTAACTCTTCCCAGGATTATTTATTTGTTATATTTTCTTACACTCATCATTCCGCTAAAGTTTCTCCATAGATGGGCCTTTGTTAACGTTCTTTTTAGTGTGAGATATAATTTGGCACACTATATCAGTCTATAGGAGCTTTGACAGTTGGAGCAGGACTCTTTTTAAACATGAGGTACCTAAGTTGTTTTTTCCTAGGGTTACAAATATCAAAGTTGTTGACCTGAAACCAAGGGGCCTCTTTCACATTTTCATTTAGAAAAAATCTTGCTTTATTTGTTTGTTTTGATTAGTTAATTAATGACATGTGATCCATGCTGATTTTAAGTATGAGACTCTCGTCTAATTTGTTTATTTTTTAAAGAATCAAATAAAGGAATAATCTTTCACCCACTGTAATGCTCACATTCAGAAACACAGGGCCATATGAAGCTGAGGCCAGACTGAGGCAACTGATCACCTCCCCTCTCCTTGATGAATGATTTTACAAAATAATATAGAATGTCTCAATGGTATTCCAAAATCTAGAATGTTGTCTTCTGTGACTAATTGCTCAGTAAAGTAAATTAGTCTTCCATTTTTACGTTACTCTCATTTCTCATGTATTTAGGATTAAAACCATGTACTCTACAGAAGGTGACATCATCACCAATTTGGTAAGAAAGAAACACTTTCTGTTGGTTTTGATGCCACATTTCTCAAATGAGAAGCAAAATTTGCTTCCTTGGATCCGTGGTTTCGCCTGTGGCCTTCAGGGGGCAACGTTGCACTAAGGAAGCGTCTGTGTTCATTGCAGACCATCCTCATCCAATGAGCCTCTTCCCTGCAGCTGGCTGATGTATGTAGCTCACTGATGTCTGTGTAGATAGGGAGCTGTGATGAGAACAAGAGGTCAGAACACATCTAGGCTCCTTAAGAGAAAGCCTTTCTTTAACTGTTTTTGAAACGCTTCAAAGGCAGAGACTTGTCCAGCCTAACCTCCCCGCTGCTCCTATCTCCTGAGGCTCAGGGCCTTTGGCTTCTGTCTGCCCTGCTTAGGGCCTTCCAGCATTGCCACTCCTCAGCCATGCTCCTGCTGCTCATCCCAGTGCTCGAGGTGATTTTTACCCTGGGTGAGTAACATTCCATTACCTTTATTCCTTTTGTAAATGTGACTGTGTTGTAATTTTCTCTGAATAGAGACATCTTTTCTTCATAGCAAAGTCTGTGCTGCCTTTACTTACACAGCATTGGTGTTGCAGGAGGAACCAGAGCCCAGTCTGTGACCCAGCTTGACAGCCAGGTCTCTGTCTCTGAAGGAGTCCCTGTGCTGCTGAGGTGCAACTACTCATCGTCTTTTTCACCAAGTCTCTTCTGGTATGTGCAATACCCCAACCAAGGACTCCAACTTCTCCTGAAGTACATATCAGGGACCGCGCTGGTTAAAGGCATCAATGGTTTTGAGGCTGAATTTAAGAAGAGTGAAACCTCCTTCCACTTGACAAAAGCCTCAGCCCATGTGAGCGACGCGGCTGAGTACTTCTGTGCTGTGAGTGACACAGTGCCTGAGACTGCAGGGGAGCTGAACACAAACCTCCTGAGATGCTGAGACTTTCTGTGACTCAAGAACTCAACCTTGAAGTCTGTCTTGTAATATTAAATAGCAATTCCAAGTTTCTGATGCTTATTGATGTATGCTGTATCTTTTTCATCTATTTATTTTAAACTATCTATGACTTTAAAATGTGTTTCCTGTAGGTAGCATAAAAGAGCATCTTTTCTTTTATCTACTTTGGCAATCTCTGTTTTGCATTGTGAAGTTTAGATAATTAAAATGGAATATAAATATCAATCAGGTTGGATTTAAGTATATTTCATTATTGTGTTTCACCCATGTTCCTTTTTTTGTTCTTTTTTTCTGACTCTTGGATTATTTAAATACTTTTCAATTTACATTTTAATTTATCTATGAACTTTTTGGCTATAACTCTGTACTTTTTGAGTAGTTGCTCTGGAGATGGCAATGTACATGCCTAAATATCCCGGGTCTTATGTGAGCAAATACTGTACTTCCTTATGTGAAATGTCGAAATCTTACACAATGTCCCTTTATCTACCAACACTAAAGTTTGTTATTGTTGTTCATATATATTAGTCACATACATTGAAAACTTCATCAGGCCTGGCACAGTGGCTCATGTTTGTAATCCCAACACTTTGGGAGGCAGAGGTGGGAGGATTGCTTGAACTCAGGGGTTTGAGACCAGCCTGGGAAGAAATTAGCCGGTTATGGTGGCACTCACCTCTAGCCTCAACTACTCGGCAAGTTGAAGCAGTATGATAGCTTGAGTCCAAGAGTTCAAGGCTGCAGTTAGCTACGACGATGCCACTGTATTCCAGCCTAAGCAACAGAGGGAGATCCTTGTCTCAATTTTTTTAAAAATCACAATATATAGAAAACTTCACCATACAATGTTATAATTTTTGCTTTCAACAATTATATGCACTTTATAAAACTTAAGGAGAAGAATAAGAACTACTTTATACTTAACAGCTATTTATCATTTCTGGTATCTTCCTTTGTTCCTGAAGATTTGGGTTTTCTCTGATACCAGGATATATAACTGAAATTCCCTTCTAACTTAAAAACTCCCTTTAGTATTTTTTCTAGAGCAGATTTGCTGGGAAACATGTTTTCATGTGTTAATTTTCTGAAAATGTACCTTTAACTTGCCCTTTATTTCTGGAAGATAGTTTTTACTGTGTCTGTAATTGTGTGTCAACACTTTCCCCCCCTCACTTTAAAGATGCCACTTCATTGTCTTTTGGCCTCCATGCTTTCTGAATAGAAATCCATGGCCATCAAGTAATTGTCCTCCAATGATGTAATATATAGTTTTTCTCTAGCTGCTTCATATAGAAGCTGTGTACACACACACACACATGAAAAATTATACAATCTTTTGTTGTCAGTGATTTAATTATAATGTGTTTAGATGTGGTTCTCTTTGATTTTACCTTGTTTGGGGCTTGAACTGATAAATGCATGTCTTTCAGTGAATTTGGCAAGCTTTTGACCATTCTTTCTTCAAATATGTTTTCTGACCCAACATCTTTTTCCTCTCCCTCTAGGACTCTAGTTAGATATAATTTAGACTTTAGAATATTTTCCCATGTGTCTCCAGGGCTCTGTGTTTTTTTATTTCAATTTTCAAATTGATGTGAAGGTTTGTCAGTGTTTCCTGACCTTGGCACTACTGATATTTTGGGCCTTATAATTTTTTTTATTGGGGTGTGGGGCTGCCCTGTGTGTTGCAGAATTTTTAACATCTCTACACTAGATGCCTATAGCACTACACACCCCAAGCTGTGACAGCCAAAATTGTGTCCAGATTTGCCAAATGTCTCCTGGGGAAAGACAAAGTCAAAATTAGTTGGATTAAATAATCTTTATTGATCTATTTTCAATTTTGCATATTCTTTTCTCTATCATTTTGCTATTGAGCCCTTACTGTAAGATTTTATTTTGATACCATATTTTTCAGTTCAATTTCTATTTTTTTCTTTACTTTGTGGAACATAATCAAACGAGCTACTTTGACATCTTTGTCTATGAGTTTTAGTATCTTAGTCGTCTTGATATTTGAATTTGTTGATCTTTTACTTAAATATTAGTTCATTTTTCTGGCTCTTTGTCAAATAATTTTGACGTACATCTTGAACATTTCAAATATTATGTGTGTGCACTCTGTTTTCTCCTCCTCTTCTTCTTTAAAAAACAATCATCTAAAAAATGTTAATGTTTTTGTTTGAGCAGAAAGTCAACCTAGTTTGGTTCACACTGTTAGTTGTTTCTTCCCTTTTGTGGAATTTGGTAGCTCAAACTCACAGTTCAGTTCTCTAATCATTTGCAATGTTGGTTTGGGTTTATACCTGTCGTGTGTAGCTCAGGGATTAGAGAAACCAGTTTGCGTGGCTCAAATCTCAGGTCAGTTCTCAGTGAACTCTCTGCTACATTGGTTTTAGTTTCTCCTGCATGGGTGCCACTTGGGGGTAGTCTGAGACTGGAATGGTGATTCAAATATTAGTTAAATAGCCTAAGATTTGCTGTTCTGGTCTGAGTCAGGTTCACGTATGTAGAGCCTTGGGATTAGCCTGAGACTTGAAACTATTTTCCATCTCTTCCCTAGGGTCTCTCTTTTCTAGCCTGACCCACAGAGGCAGAAAATTGTGTTTCTTGCAGAGTTTTGACTTCCTACATCATTACCATATTGCTGTATGCATTGGGGCCTCCCTCAGGGCAAAGTCGAGAGAAAGAAACAGAAAAAATATGAAATTCACCCTTGTGCAGGTTGCTTCTCCAATTTTTGACTTCCCTACACAATCTGCCAGCTCTTGGGTAATTTCAGAGTCCACAGGTAGGTTTTTTTTTCTTTTTCTTTTTTGTATTTCGTTCAGTTTTTACTTGCAATCCATGGCAGAGATTGGCTGTAGGTATCTTAAAGTTATCTCCTATTCTACTATGGTCCTGCATTAATTTGTGGTTGTCCATAATATTCATCAAGAATGGCTATTTGATGTTTTCTTTTTCCACGCTCTTTAGTTGTATTACCCTTTTTAGTTAATCTAATTCATTTTTTATATTTGCAAATTTTTCTCATCAAGATTGTAAGACCATTTAATTAAGGTCTTAAATTTTTTTTTGATATTTCATTTCTTATTTTCCAAATTTAAGAAGGTCTTTCTTTGGTGCAAAAAAATTGAGAATGCATACTTGTTTTATAAATAATTCAAGTACTATATTTTTTCCTAAAGTCTAAAAATTTTTGTATTCTGAATTATATCTGGATTTAAGAGTATGTTAATGCATAGTAGGACTATTCAAATACTACGTTTTTTTTTTAGTACCTAAAACAGAGCTGATTAGTTTTTAATTTTCTCTTTCACTGCCTATTTTTTTCATTTCTGATTTTTTGCTTCCTTTAAATGAACCATGCATTTTGGTATTTGGGGCTGTGTTTGGAGACCCTTAAATCTTCCAGGTAATCATGTGTTTCTTAGAATGCTGCCAACACCCTTCAGTGAGAATATTCTATTTATGATCTTATTCTTATTTAACTATGAGGTGTTGCTTCTACTACTATAGAGGATTGAATAATTCCTTTACATTCTTCCAGTGCAGAGCAAAAGGCAATGTTCCAAGACATCACACAATCCTATGACCTTTGACTTTGAACACACTGGGCTTTGCAAATGCTCAGCAACTTTGAGAAAAGTTAAAATGACCACCATTCTGAAATTCAGAAGAAGTTGTTCCTCATAGCTTATTTTTGAATATTTTTTTCTGCTCTGATTTAATTTTCAATATGATCCCACCTACTTTCCGTCTCCTAGAAATATGTGTCACCAGACGACCTCCACCAGATGACCTTCATTTTTTTTTACTCTTGTGAATTTTAGTCTATTTCCATTTTATTTCTATTCTTTAATTTAGGAAGAAATATTCAAGAGGAGGGAAATGAGCATATGACATTAAGAATTAGAAGTTTACGCTCAAAGGCTACACTTTTACAAAATGATAGCATTACTCAATTTTCTTCATTCAAGACAATCTTTTCTGACAGGAACAAGTGAATCAAGAACCCAAGGAGAGAACTGGGCTTATGCTTTCAAATCAAAGGAAAGAAGTATTCTGACTTTGTCAAGGGTCCCATTAACCACAAAAAAAGCAATGACTTTCTCCATTCTCATGTTTTCAGAGTTTTATTTTTGTTCCCATCTACATTTATTATTACTTGTTTTTATTTTTAAATTTCAACTTTTATTTCTCGCTTGTTGTGGTTGTATTTCCTTCAGCCCCAGAGGTTTCTGTAGTTTTATTTTCTTTACCCTCCCTTCTGCAAAGCCTTCCCGTCATGAGTTATGCCTTGTCATTAGTTGCATGGAGGCACTACTCTCGTTGTGTGAAATCTTTTCCTCTATGGCTGCACAAGCACCATCCGAGGGAAATGTCTCTACCATCCTCCATCACCACTGTGGCAGCACTGAACCATCCAAAACTCAGTCCAGGGCAATTGTTCTGAGCCCAGACTCTCATGGACTCATATCTAAATTCTGATATACTTTTCAATAACGATTCCTCTGTGAGGTGACGTATTACTCCATCTTTACGTGAAATCTTATTGCTAATGGACTCTAGGACTAAAACACCATCATAGATTTGGTCAGGAAGAAACACGTCCTGTGGAAGTTTTGATACATCTCAGAAAACAGGAAGAACACACTCATGAGCGGTCTCTGCTAAACTCCCTTTCTGCACTTGGCCTCCAGAGGGCGAGGCTGCACAAACTGGAGCTTTTGTTTCTGTTGAAGATCAATCCACTGCTCAGTTTCTTCTTCCTGCAGCTGGTTGAGTTCTTTCTAGACAGAGACAAGTGACAAGAATCAGAGGTTTAAAAGCAACCACATTCATCTCTGCAGGTTTTGTAGTTTTATATAAGCAAGGAGCTCGTCCAGCAAACCTTCCCCACACTTCTTGTTCTTGGTCTCTTCAGCCACTTTCCTTCTTGTTCTCTGGAGATCTTGCAGAAAAGAGCCTATAGTGTTTCCCTTGCTCAGCCATGCTCCTGGTGCTCATCCCACTGCTGGGGATACATTTTGTCCTGAGTGAGTAAAATTTCTTTATGGTCTTTAGTTTCACAGGTTCTGACTAGAAATGCTTACTTTTTATACTGAGCCTGCACTGCTTTCACTGATAGCACATTGTTTTTCCAGGAACTGCCAGAGCCCAGTCAGTGACCCAGCCTGACATCCACATCACTGTCTCTGAAGGAGCCTCACTGGAGTTGAGATGTAACTATTCCTATGGGGCAACACCTTCTCTCTTCTGGTATGTCCAGTCCCCCGGCCAAGGCCTCCAGTTGCTCCTGAAGTACTTTTCAGGGGACACTCTGGTTCAAGGCATTAAAGGCTTTGAGGCTGAATTTAAGAGGAGCCAATATTCCTTCAACCTGAGGAAACCCTCTGTGCATTGGAGTGATGCTGCTGAGTACTTCTGTGCTGTGGGTGCCACAGTGCCTGGGTCTGCAGGGGGAGCTGAACACAAACAGCCTATGCTAGAGAAGTTTTCAGAGACTCAGTATATCTTCCTGTGACATTTTCAAAGATCTCTTGCTTTTATGATGGTGAGTGAGGCAAAGAGAGCTGAGCACATCCAGGCATTTCTATATAATTCTGCAATTCCTGCTGTGTCCCATGTCAGGTAAATTTTGTTTTAGAAGCTTTTTGTTAATTGAAGAAACTGCGTAATAGGAAATAGTATTCTAGAATGATGGAGGAGACATACTTCTTATCACCTAACAATCAGGTTCTCAAGGACCTTTCCTTGACCTTGACTGCATTAAGTGGTTGACTATGGGAATGTTGATATGGTCTAGGAGAACCTTGGTTTTCGTTTATCATTTAATCTCTCAACTAACCCAGAAAACGAAAGATAAGCTTCTCATGTTCTTACCTTGCAAGTTTGCATTCTTGAGCTGGTCATTCATAGGATATTTTCTTAGAATTTATTTTTTCTGGCTCTAACTGTGCTATTCAGGTTTCAGGATATCTTGTCTCAGTAACTCTATTTAGGAAGAATTATGAGAAATTATTAGCCAACAGTGAAAGTTTCATTAGAATCATGAAGGACTCAGAAAATTGTCACAGCGATGTGAGTTCTGGCAACTAGGAATAGTGCACAAGGAGAATGAAGATTTAGAATTCATCAGTGTTTCTCCAAAGACTTTTCACAGTTATAAAATAGCTTCTATTCTATTGATATGTTAATTATGCAAATCTACACTGTAAGTTTTTCTATGAAATTCCGTTCATCTCCTCTAGCTACTGACACTTTTACTTGTTGCTTTCACTCTGTTGTTATATGGTTTCACTATTGAAATATTAAAGATTGATTCTTTTTTTTGAGATAGGGTTTTACTCTTTCACCTAGGCTGAAGTGCAGTGGCATGATCATAGCTCACTGCAGCCTTGACCCACACCCCCAACCTCAAGCAATTCTCCCACTTCAGTCAGCTTCCTGAGTAGCTGAGACTACTGGTGTGCACCACCATGCCTGGCTGATTTTTTTTTTTTAATTTTATTTTTAGTGGAGAAAAGGTCTCACTATGTTGCCCAGGCTGGTTTCAAACTCCTGAGCTCAAGCAATCCTCCAACCTTGGCCCCCCAAAGTACTAGTATTATAGGCATGAGCCACTGAACCTGGCCAAAGATTGATTCTTTTATAGTAACATTTTGATAATCTGTCATGTAGTAAGTTTTGCGATGCCAAGCTCTGTTAGAAATACTGATAAGAGTTACAATGGTACTGGATTCCAGGCAGCTGCTGGAAAGTATAAATGTGTGACTTTCTTATGTCTAGAGTGGAAAGAACTGTATAAGAAACTTTTATACTCCTTGTCTGCTTGCTGCCTCGGAGGATAACCAGTGCTTTGGAGGAAAAGGAGAAGGAGGAGGAGAGAGCTCTTTAGCTGCCATTTAGCTCATACTATAATGTCTACGAGGATAGGTGCATAGGGACCCTGAAAATATAGATCAAATTAGTAAATTGTGGGCAATGGCACTCCTTAGCCAAATGGTGAACCAAGATGTCAACAGTATGTTTTAGGATGTGGTGATATGACTACATGTGATAAATATGTTTAAGTGATTTCTGGAATGCTGTGAGGAAGGTGAATGGTGTGTCAGATATATAAAATTATGAAAAAGAAATGTATGCTCATTTAATGTTCCTGCCTCAGTCCCTTCCTTCTTTCCTGGTTTTGGACCACACTCTCATCTACCACTGATAAGACAAATAATTTCAAGTGACTCATTGTCATCAGCTCAGCCACACTGTCCAAAGGGACTCATCATAGTATCATGAGCACTTTATGCAGATCGATTTGAGAAAGAACTGCCCATTTCTTTTGATTCTGATCTCAAACTGAATATTAAAGAAAAATAAATTTCATACCAAGGACCCTAAGCAGCTGGGAGAGCATTCCCCATCTCCCCTATCTCACTTCTGCCTGAAAAATCAAAGTAGTCTTGCTTCCTTCTACTAATAATTTGTTGCTTTTATATAAGTACATGATTTGTAGGAGAAACTTTCCAAAATAAGGAATTATATTAAGAAAGTGGAAATTCTGAGTTATTTTATCAATGATATCAATCATTCCGACTGTTCAGAAAGAATTCTGAATTTTCTTGTAATTAACTGATCTTACTACATATTCCATCACCCAGAAGCAGGTACCCCAATTGAAAGACGGAACATTTTACTGAAGACCAAGCTACAGCCCTGATTGGGAGACAACAGCACATATGCTAAACATTTTCTTCTCTCCCTACATCGTGTTTTTATCTTATGTACAAGCTGTTGGAAATAAACTTTATAATTTAGTGTAAAGGTAACAGAATTTTCAGGCTGAGTGAAGTGGCTCACACCTGTAGTTTCAGCACTGTGGGAGGCTTAGGCAGGAGGATCACTTGAGGCAAGGATTTCAAGACCAGCCTGGGCAACATAGCAAGGCAACGTCTCTACAAACAATTAAAAGAATTAGCCAGGCATGGTGGTGTCCACCTGTAGTCCTAGCTACTCAGGAGGATTGCATGGGCCCAGGAGTTCAAAGTTCCACTGAGCTGTGATCATGACACCGTTCTCTAGCCTGGATGACAGAACAAGATCCTGCTTTTAAAAAAAATTTAGGAAGGACTGTCCCTGAATTTGAAGAACTATTAATGTAATCAGTGATAAAGTCAATGACTTTTGGGGTTGTGCATCTCTTCATTTTGGAGAAAGAATGAAAAGTTCTTCAGTTGCAAGATGGATTTCTGTATCTCGAAGGAGATAGAAGTATAGAATTATTTTGTTGTTGTACATGTTTCAAATGTGTGTAGAAGAATGTGTGTGTTGCATAGAGAAGCTTGAAGTAGTTGAAGGAATAGATTTATTGACTCTCAGCTCTAAATTCACCCTTGCTTCTTCTGTGAAGGTGGATCTGGAACCTTCGACCATTTTCCTTTGCCAGTTGACACAATGTTAAGCTTTGTAGTAGACAGTCAGGAAGAAAAGATTTTGCTTTCTGCTTTCCGTGTGCTCACTCATTAGGATCCTGCACCATGGGAGTCTTCTCCAGTGTCCAGTTCATGCAGAGCACTTGCACCAGTTTCCTGCAGTGCACAGTGCCCAGGAATTTCCTTCAGAACCCCCTGTTTTGGCGTGATTCTGTGGAAGAGAGCCTGCAGTGAGACACCTCCCCGTGAACAGCTTTCCCCAGTGTCCTAGAGGATGATTTTCTGCCATGTTCTAGAGGGTGGATTTCTAGCAAGTTCTGCTGGTACAGCACCACAGAGACTTCCCTTTCATCCAGTGAGCCACAGCTGTGTCTTTTCAATAACATCTGGGTCTCAGCCCTGAGGGTGGGGCTAGAGACCTCTACCCTGGTTATCCTACCCTGCCCTAGGAGTAGAGGCTGCACCTTATGTCTGCTATTCCTACAGGAACAGGAATAGCAGAGTTTTCTTTTCTTCATATTATTCATTCTCGTGTTACTCTAACACTCTGTTTATTAATCCTTAAAATTTTTCTGTTGAAATTATATGGTTTCTCTTTCCTGATTGTACTAGACTGAGACATGCACCAAGGACTTCAAGCAACTGGAAAGCATCCTCCATCTCCCCTCCCACTCCTGCCTGAGATATCAAAATAGTTTTCTTGTTTTATTTCTCTATTGATTTATTGTTTTACTTACTTATTGTTTTATTTACATTATTGTTATATAATTATGAGAAAACTCTACAATAATTTTATTAAGAATTTGGAAATGTTAATATATTAATAAAATTAATTTTACTATTAACATTTTGTGCACATTATACACAGAATATTATTATACCATTGGCGCAAATTGAAATCAATTTTAAAAGGTTTTAGGATACCACACAAACAGGCATTCATTCACCTACGAGGATGTGTCTGGAGATTATAATTCTAAGTCATTTTTCTTGCATGTAACTCTCTTAATACATCATTATTTTTTGATTTTCTATTTCCTATTTCCTGCAGATGGAGGGAGAAGACAATGATAATTGCAAAATGATCTGTAGACAGAATATTTCTGTCACCCTAGAAAGTTTTATGTGTGCCTTTCTAGTCAACTCACCTTCTGGAGGCAATAGGTGTTCTTATTTCTATCACCTTAGATTTACTTTACCCATTATAGACTTCGAATCAATGGAATCATACAGTAGTTACTCTTTTGTGCCTGGTTTCTTTCATTCATCGCGTTTTTTAGGTTCCCCCATGTTCTCATGTGTATCAGTCTTTCATTATTGCTATTGCTGAGTAGTATCTTATTATATGGATAAAGCACAATTTGTTTATCCATTCAGTTGTGCACACCACTGACTGGACATAGAATCTTTTAGGGATTAAATGTTTGGTATCATTCTTAAGAGTGCAAGGTACAGTTGTTCTAGATGTTTATATCCTGTATTTCAAGGGTAGGGTGTGCCTCTAAAATACTTTAGTTGAAACATGTATCTTAAATACTTTTATTTAAAAACCACTTTCTATCATTCATTATGTTACCTAATATGTCACTAGTTTTGCAAATAAAAACCCAACATCTAATATTGCCTATGCTATTTAGCAAAACTTTGGGTATTATTCAAACTGTGGGTAGCTGAACTGTAGTTTCCTCTGTTGTGGCATTAAGTATTAATAACAACAGTGGGTGACCACCCTGGAGTTTGCTTTCTTGACTAAGTCAATTGACTCTCCTTAGAATTGAGACTTAACAGACTCAAGAAGATGGCCGAATAGGAACAGCTCCAGTCTCCAACTCCCAGCGCGAGCGACACAGAAGACCGGTGATTTCTGCATTTTCAACTGAGGTACTGGGGTCATCTCACTAGGGAGTGCCGGACAATCAGTGCTGGTCAGCTGCTGCAGCCTGACCAGCGAGAGCTGAAGCAGGGCGAGGCATAGCCTCACCTGGAAGTGCAAGGGGGAAGGGAATCCGTTTTCCTAGCCAGGGGAACTGAGACACACAACACCTGGAAAATCGGGTAACGCCCACCCCAATACGGCGCTTTAAGCAAAGAGGCACACCAGGAGAATATATCCCGCGCCTGGCCGGGAGGGTCCCA
>NW_016815584.1:127886-140467 GCF_001698545.2 Rhinopithecus bieti | reverse complement strand
AAAAAAAAAAAGAATTGAGACTTAACTAGTACATACCCAATATCCTCTGGCTTTTGTCGAAAAGATTTAATGTAAATTATATATCCTAACACTGTGATATTTTTATTCTTACTTGGTAACTGATAGTCAGATATTATGAACAAAATTTAGGTCATTGTTCCTGCAGGTCCTGAAGATCTGTAAGTCATGTAATTATAATCCTTGCTCAACAGTCAAATTGTTTTTTGTGGTATGTCTTATATAATGGGACAATAAAATTGACCTTTATATGAATATTCTAAGGCTGGCATAACAAAATACCACAGACTAGGTGACATAAACAACATAATTTATTATCTCAGAGTTCCACAGGCTAGAAGCTCAAGATCAAGTTGTCAGCAGGGTCAGTTTCTTCTGAAGTTTGCAGATCATATTGCCTTTTCACTGTGTCCTTACACGGTCTTGCCCTTGAGGGTACACATGTCTGTCCAAATTTCCTTTTCTTATAAGAACAGCAGTCATACTGAATTAGAGTCCACCTATGTGACATCATTTACCTTAATTATTTCTTTAAAGACCCTATTTTCAAGCACCGTTACATTCTGAGGTACTGGGGGTAAGGGCTTCAATATGTAAATTTTGAGTCGGATAGAACTCAGTCCATAACAACTCTCCAAGTAAATATTACATTCGCAAACAAAGCAGTTGAAACCTTTCTTTATGCACTGCTTTACTAATTTCTCGTGCACACAATGATCATGTATAATTTTGATGATGAGATTTTCCTGTATTGGGTTTCTTTCTAGAGGAATGAGAAATGTGCAATTACAAATACAGATAACTTATGAAATATTCTAAACTGCAAAAAACCAGTGATAAAATTGAAAGCTCTTTTCAGAAGTGGCTTCTTTTTCCTTTGTTCCATTGGGGTGCAGAATTCTCTCATGTTTAGATTTGTTCTTTCCTGAAGGTAAATCTTAATTTCTGCTTGGTATTTTATCTCTGACAGTTTTCCTTTCTTTCCCCATTCTGTTTTCTGTCTAAATGTTATTTTTCTTTTTTACCTCTGTCTTATTGTTTCTCTAATATTAGAGTCTACCTGTGCAGAAGCCAATTTAGCTAACTTGCTATTTTTCTCTTGCACTCTTCCTTTACCACCTCATCAGCAGAACTGACATTATAAAAGAAAAAGAATTGAAATTCTTTTGAAGTTGTTTAGGACAAGTGCAATGGGTTAAGCAGATGAGGAAGGTGGCTACAGTCCTTAAACACAGGAGCAGCGGGAAGAATCCCATCATATATGCTCAGCTTTCTTGAGGATTGTTTTCTGTTTTTTTTAAGTAGTATGTATCAATATTTTAAATTTTGATTCAATCAGATACTCTTTTTTAAAAATATATGTTTTGATTGCTGACATGCTTGGATCCATTTTAAATTGATTTGTTTTATGTAGCGTTCTCTTGATTTTTTCTTGTTTCCTTTTAGCCTGTCTTCCCTTGCATTGATAGTTTGACTTTTCTTCATACTGCTTTGAAAATGTAATGTATATTTCTGTTATGATAAGTACCCCTGTTATGTAAATATATGTATAGAAATATGCGTATAAATGTATGTATATATGTGTATGCATATATAAATCTAATTTTTATGCCCAATGTTATTCTTTTTTTTCCTCAGTGTTGTTCTGTAACATTTTTTCCTTGTATGTCCCAGTCCTTCTCCTTTACCTCCTGCTGACTTATGATTTTTAGAATTACCTTTGTGCTGATTGGAAGAAACTATATGTAGCTATATACATCAGGACAATAATTTCAGCAAGATATTATGAAATGAACAATAAACTATAGCTCCAATGTACATTAAGAAAAGTAATAGAAAAGAAAACCATCCGACACCATAATTGCAACATGAATTTGCTCCCTTCCTCCTCAGAGCCGTTGTGCCTGATCTTCTCTCTGCCTGGAGTGTTTTTCACCATTGGCCACATAGATGCCTTCACTGGCTCATAGTCTTTGCTCCTGGAGGAACATGGGAACATGTGAATAAAGTAGAATGCTCAAAAAGTTTATTGCAGCATTGTGTTTCATAGTTAAAAAAAAACCCGTTGTATTAGTCTGTTCTCACACTGTTGTAAAAAATGCTGCGACATGATAATTTATAAAGAAAAGAGATTTAAGTGGCTCACAGTTCCACAGACCGTACAGGAAGCACAGTGGCTTCTGCTTCTAGGGAGGCCTCAGGGAGCTTTTACTCAAGGTGGAAGGTAAAGAGGGAGAGGCTGTCTTACATGGCAAAAGCAGAACCCAGAGAGAAAGGAAGGTACTACACACTTTTAAACAAACAGATCTCAGGAGAACTCTGGACAGTAGCAAGGGGAAATCCACCCCATGACCCAGTCCCCTCCTACCAGGCCTGACCTCCAGCATTGGGTGTGGAATCCTGATTAGGGAAAAGGAGTCAGGCTGGCAGAACCAGGGGAAAGCAAAGGGATAAAGCAAATAAGCTATAGATCTGCCTTTTTTTCATGGTCCAGGACATATAAACAAAAAGAGGAAGCAGATAAGTTATAGGTCTTTCTTTATGGCTCAGAACCTATAGCTCTCCTGAGCAAACAACATACTTAACTCACAGACTTCCTGCTTATCATCAAATACCTCTATCTATCATCCAAAACCTCAGTTGACAGAAGAATGCAAGTTAGTTCCTTGCTACCTTAGTTAGATAATGCTACCTTGGCATTATCAGTACTGCATGTAGCACTCTGCAACCCAAAAACATCCTGTAAAATCTCCAGTAAGCCTTTGTTTCCTTACCATCAGCTCCTCTTCTGCTGATTGCTCCCTGGCAACTACTTTCATACTTTCTTTAATAGATCTGCCTTTCTTTATCTACAACAGTCATGGTAAATTATTTTATCCCAACACCACGAGCCCAGGTAGTCATCGCTCACCTGTGACTTTGGGGATTACATTTCAACATGAGATTTGGGCAGGGACACAGATCCAAACTATATCACATATCATCTTAAGTCTTCATCAATAGGAGAGGACTATATAAACTGAAGTATATCTCTAATAGGATGCAATGTAGCAGAAGTTCCCATATGTGTTAATATAATAAGCTCTACAAGATGCATTATTGAATTTATAATGTGAGTTACAATAAGGTATGCATGAGATGCATCATTTTGTATTAAATTTAAAAATAATAACCAAAATACTATTTATTTTCAGTTTTTTTTGTATTTAGTACATGTATATAATACTATAGTAAACATTTGGAAGTATCAACTCCAAATTGATAAGATGAAGGGAGAATTAGGGTAATGAGCGATGAAAGAATCAGAATTGGGAGTGGTAGTAAAAGTAGATTTTTGTTTACCTAGTATGTTGTATCACTTTTAATAATTTCAAATGTTCATCAATCCTTTCTAATATTAAACCAACAAAAAGTCATAAAAGCCATCATAAAGGTTTATCCATATCCTGTTCTATTATCCTCATGAAAAAGGAGAGAAAGGGGAAAATGACCACCCTCTTTATAAGGTCTTGTCCAACCTTCCTAAGTATTTCCTCCACCTCTAGGATCATTAGCTTTTAGTTCACACTCCACTTAGGATCGCAGTGTGATTTTATTATAGATTTTATTGATTTTATTATAGACATGTGTAGTTTTGTACTCTTCAGTAGATTATAAACTAATGTCTCATCACTTTTGATATGCTCTTAAATCCTAATAAATTAATCACTTATGGTAATACTTCAAAAAATCTTTTTGGATTTTCTCAAACAAAATCAGAGAATTCAAATAAATTGCACAAGATGGGAATTGCCAAATTATTTTAAGATATTAATTTCCATGAAATGGCATTTAAAAGTGGTAATTGGTTCACTGTTAACCCCCATTCAATCTAGGCAGTTATATTGTTTTCTGACCACCTCCATTTCCTTCATAGGAAACGTGAAAGGAATGGGGCTGTGTTGTGTGACTACTGAGGAGCTAAGTTGGTGCAAAGTGGTCTTTGTTGATGGTTTCAGTCCACTAGGGGGCACTCGAGGAGTTCCAGAAATGAAGACTTTTTCTGATGTTCTCAGAGGATGGAACAGGATACAAGAGGGCATGCGAGTCAGTCAAATCACAGATAACAGGGAGCTGGTACGGGGTGGTGGGTGATGTGTGTGTAAAGTTCATCTTAGGTTTTCAGCTCTGACATTGTATATAAAACCTCAGAAAGCTGGAGTTCATAGGTCTATGAATCCATTGTGAAGATGATTCTGTAAGCAGAGTTAAGGGAATTGGAGTTTTACTGGGCATTGGGAGCATGGACTCTCATTAGAAAAAATCTCCATTACATGTTTTCAGTTTCTAAATTCTTATGACTAAAATTCATGAAATTCACTGACCTGGAAATTATTCTAAATACCCCTGATATCTGATCTTTTCTTATATCTTCTCTGAGACTAGAAGGAACAAGAATAAACAGAAGAGAAGAAAATAGGAATAAAATAAGGATCAAGAACAGAAAGAGAATAGGGAGAGGACAATATTTAATTTGACCAGCAATGTGTGGCCTGGTCAGAACAGTTGTGAGAGCCTGCAGGGTGTGTGGGGAAAGGTCTGGACAGAGGAAGGGGGGGAGGTAGAAATTAAATCAGAGTGGATATCATACACACATCCTATTTTTCCTCTAAGCAACCAACCTCTAGTTGGAAACATTTTCTAATCTCCTGATTTCAAGAAACTATTTATTTCTAAATTCGCAATGCATGTTATCAAATAGTTTTCATTTATTAGAATTTTCATATATTTGAATTCTCTAATTTTCTGTCAAACTGTGTAATTTGGGAAATGGGGTCTCTTCCCATGACTCTTTAAAGCTCTACTTAACCCAGCTGAGACACAGATTCTTCTGAGAGTTACCATCCCCCTTCCTCACATATTATCCGTAAACTACTCTTACATAAAGTGCTTTAAAAAAACCCTATATCTTCATACATTAGAAATATTGCCTCTTCCTCTCGTGAGAGATTGCTGTGCAGTCTCACTGGGCCACTGTGGGTGGTTTCCTGTTCAGGTGAATTTTAAAACTTAGGTTTTAAACTTAAAACTTTTAAATGAAAGATGGATCATGAATGTTGCAATAAGGCATGTTGAAGAGTTATCTGAATCCTTCAAAAAGTTTAGAAACTCTGCCAGGCGCGGTGGCTCACGCCTGTAATCCCAGAACTTTGGGAGGCCGAGGCGGGCAGATCACGAGATCAGCAGATCGAGAGCATCCTGGCTAATACGGTGAAACCCCGTCTCTAGTAAAAATATAAAAAATTAGCCGGGCGTGGCGGCGGGCGCCTGCAGTCCCAGCTACTCGGGAGGCTGAGGCAGGAGAATGGCGTAAACCAGGAAGGCGGAGCTTGCAGTGAGCTGAGATTGCCCCACTGCACTCCAGCCTGGGGGACAGCAAGACTCCATCTCAAAAAGACAAACAAAAAAAAAAGTTTAGAAACTCTAGTTTTGAAAATTAATACACTGCAATTTGAATATTTGCAGGTTTAAAAATAGAAATTAAATGTAAGGGGTAACAGCTTGATAGAAAGGAATATTATTTTCATGCGAAGTTTTGAATGACCCAGTTACAGACATAGAGGCTAATTTTCAAATTAATTTTTCTTATAATTGAAGATACAATGATAGAATGCACAAACAAACAGTGAATCATATACATATCAGGAAGCCACTTTGTTACTCTTTCAAAAAATATTTATTTTTTAAGAGAAGGGGTCTTGCTCTGTTGCCCAAACTCGAGTGCAGTGACAAAATTATAGTTTGCTTTAGCCTTGAAGTCCTGGGCTCAAGTGATCCTCCTGAGTGCTGAGATCACAGAAGTGCTGTCTTCTGTGCTGAGATCACAGAAGACCCTGTCTCTGCTTCTGAAGGAGCCCAAGGATTGGTTGGGGTAACCTCAGACCCACTAGATTGCATGTGGGCATGACAATGGCCTTGGAGTTCCTTGATGCAGGATAATTTCTGCCTACTCCCATGCTCTGTGTTGTACACAGTCAGTCCTCAGTAAATATTTGCTCTGTTAAATAGTATAAAAGAATTTTAGACTTATAAAAGCACTTATATACCTTTTACTTCAACTTCATTTTACAAACACGAAAACTATATCCAAGATGCCCGTATGAAACCATTAGATAGTAAATGATCTAGGAGTAGAAAGAAACTGGATTT
Organism: Rhinopithecus bieti; assembly: GCF_001698545.2. NCBI lineage: Eukaryota > Metazoa > Chordata > Mammalia > Primates > Cercopithecidae > Rhinopithecus > Rhinopithecus bieti. Next base: position 134,260 of record NW_016815584.1, on the reverse strand, counting down.
CCTCACTTCCTCCTTAGCGTTCTTACTCTTGCCTATTCCTGCAGGCACATATTGTTGAACAAAGAGAAATTATCTAATGGCAGCCCTACCAGGCTGACCTGTGCATTTTGGTTCCCAGAAAGCCTTGGTTCAATCACTTTGACCATGAGAATGGAGAGTTCCAGTTTGTGTAAATATTTATCACTTTGGGCAAGAAAGATACACAGGCTGAGCCACTGTTATTCTACGAGGAAATCAGTCCATGACTCACTAGCTGCTGTAGGAGTGAGCCAGACGTGATGGTGCCACCCTCAACCCCCAGAGGCGTTTCTAGGGACTTTCCTAAAAATAGTAAGATATATTCATTATGTTGGGTGGATATTCCTTGAAGGAAGGATGTGGACATAGTGAGCATTACTCTACATTGCCAAAAAATGATAATTAGAATGGAGAAGCTAAGGGTAACATGTCCTCGTGTAGCTGACAGTTCATGAAGGTGTTAGAAAATCTTTTCTGGGCCAACACATTGACAATGAGTTAGGTAATATTCAATGAAATAACCATAGGATTGGGAATTTTGTCCGGGGATGGCTATACCTAAGGCATAGTTAATATGCGGAATACTGTGATCCATATGAGTGGTCATATTTAGACCATTACATTCAGTTCTTAATGCTATCCTCAAAAGGCCAAATATTGACCTAAATTATCCATTACCAAAAGGATAGAAATTCATCCAAAAAAGGATTTGAGAATTATATTGTATAAGGAATGAATGAGAAAAGGGAAAATCCTTAGAACAGAGAAGTTATACATATATAAAACCACACATTTTATGTATACATATCTATATTTGTATATTTTAGTTGATATTTTTCATCCTAACTGTCCTTACATACTGAAGGGTGCAAGATGTGAATAAGAAATTATATTGAGTCTCTATAATTCCAGGGGCCTAGTGAGTACAAGTCACAGGAAAGATGCTTTCCTTCTGGAAACGAGATAGTATTGGTTTCTGAGGAAACTTTCCCCATGGTCACTTATTTAGTTTTGCACTATCCTTCCTAGAGGACACAGGCAATATTTTGGCTTCCATAGATTTATTTTACAGAAGTAATCAGAACGTATCAAAATTAAAGTAGATGAGAATTTTTTTTTGGCAAGGAGAGATAAACCCAGAAACGTACAAGACTGAAGGACTTTATCAATATCTTAGGCAAGAATGTTGTAGTGGAGTTTCGGAGAAAACGGCAGATATGGAATCAGAGCTAGCAATGGCTAAGGCAAGAGCGGTCCATGCCGGATGAGTTGGCTTATATTTTAGAGGCAAGTTCCACTGAAGATATGAGTCAGTCATTGTATTTAAGGACATGCCATATTGATATCATTCATTTTGATATCAGAAAATAAAAGCACCTTAATAAGAAATTTACATGTGGCTTCATTTTTGGAGCCTGCAGCCTGATGTTTTCTGAGAATTTCTCCTTGTTCTTTCTGTGCTTTGCAGAATACAAGCCACATAGCAATAGGAGAAGACTTATTAAAACCTGCCAGATTTCTCCTTGCAAACCAGCCCAATCTATGGGTCAAACTGTTCCTATTGTTGTAGTATTAATAACTAATGGAACTTGTCCCCCTTCTCCTTTATCATTGTACTTTAATTCTTTACCTTTTATTAAAGCCATCTTTACCAAAGAAAGATTCCACATTTTGACTGTTGGTACTGTTAAGTCTCTGGGAATAGAAGGTCATGGGGAAGACCAGTCTTGGAGAAGCAGAACCTGAGATAATATGCACTTGAAATACTGAGTGGTCCTCTCTCTCTTACTCTTATCTTTGGCTTACATATTCCTTTAAGAAAGAGTTTTTCTCCATAACAAACAAATAGTGATGATAGATTTGACTGCAAGGGACTATATTACTTTTCTTCGTCCAGGAGAGTGAATCATGGTGCTTTCCTGATTTCAAACATGTAAACTTGGTGCATCATTGCATAAACACCTGCAACATCTACCTCTTTCCAACTTTTTAACAATGACTCATTAGTTTGCATAATATCAATCTTGATGTCTACATTCTTACTGTGAACTTAATCTCAGTGTGAGGACTTTATTTGATCTATTGCTCCTTTTGTTTATCTGAGTCCCTCACAGGGTTATAGAAAAACATTCAAACAGCAAGTTTAGTAGCTACGAATGTGACCACAAGATGGCAGTGCTTCTCTGCTGATGCGGAACACATGGAGGGTTCATTTTAGCGGATACTGAATAAATAGGTTTATGGCAGAAGCAGAGCCTTTTTCTATTGGCTGAGTAGACAATGTGAGAAACCACTATGATTTTTAGAGGAAAAAAAGGAAAACCCGATGATAGAAGTAGCTTTTATGGCTGGAGATTGTAGGTTTATGACTGATGCCTATTTGGGAAGAACAATGATGGCATGCATTCGAGCTTCATTTATGTACTTGTGGCTGCAGCTGGACTGTGAGTTTAGAGTTTTGGGTAACACAGTATATTAGATGATGTTTTTGAGATGTCTAGGTTTCCTCTAGTTACTGTGGAAAATAAAATTCTGGAGAATAATAACTTGATAAACCTTCTTCTTTTCTTTTCTTTCTGCACAGGGGTGAGCAGAGGAGAGAGTGTGGGGCTGCATCTTCCTACCGTGAGTGTTCAGGAGGGAGACAACTCTGTTATCAACTGTACTTATTCAGACAGTGTCTCAGACTACTTCCTTTGGTACAAGCAAGAATCTGGAAAAGGTCCTCAATTCATTATAGACATCCGTTCAAATATGGCCAAGAGGCAAGGCCAAAGACTCACCGTTTTATTGAATAAGACAGTGAAACATCTCTCTCTGCAAATTGCAGCTACTGAACCTGGAGACTCAGCTGTCTACTTCTGTGCAGAGAATACACATTGCTTCCCAGGCACCTGTAACCATCACCCAAACCTGAGATGGGAGGTGAAGCAGCATCTCCTTTCCTTTGGAATAAATTTTAATTATAACACTTGTCATTTTGTTTGTTCATAAGTGGAAACTAACATATAGATATTAAAACCATATAATAAGAAGGTTTGATTCAAGGAGACCCAGAAAGGTTTAGAGCATTTTGTTGGACAGTTGATGCTTAATGGATTCCATTTTTCAAAAAAAAGTATTGTACACATTTAAGTTAGCAACATGAAGTTTTGATATACATGTACATAGTAAAGAGTCAGCTAAAGAGATGCATAGGGCAAGGCATGGGAAAAATGGCACTGAGCTTCCATGCCTTCTCTGGCTATGCCACCCACCATGTGTTCAGCAATCAGGAAGCTCTGCTCAAGGGATCCTTACAGAGATTTAGTGATGTTTGATTTTGTAATCTAGTCTTTAAATGTGACTTCACATTTGCTATTCAGACTCCTCTCCTATATATAACCCCTTAGTATCAATATTGTAATCCCTATTATGGATAAATTATAACTTAGTTTTCAAAATTGCTTTTGTTATCTTTTTCTTATTGTAAAACATTGCATGCCAACACCAGATAATGTGTAAAATACAAAAAACACAAAATTGATAATTCTGTACCCAGATAGTTTTTTGCTAATATTAGATTGGTGCAAAAGTAATTGCTGTTTTTGCCATGGCTTTTAATGGCAAAAACAGCAATTACTTTTGCACCAGCCTAATATGTAGCTTTGTTTCTTCATAGAGTCCTATTATAATTAGGATCATGATTTTTTCACCTATTCTTATGTCTCAAATTGAGCTTTTCTCACTTTATCAAGTCCTCTCCTCAAATACAGCTTTTTAATAGCTCCATAAGAAATTTTCATGTCACAATTATTTTCATTTTCTTACTCTCTGTATCTGTGGTAAAATTTGACAGCCCCTTCCTACCTGCTGTTTCTTGTAGGGAAAATGTGATGTGTTTTCCTTTAGAGTCAAATTTGGATATATATCCTGTGTGTGTGAGGGAAGTTAAAACAGGAAGTGACTTTAAAATGTGAGCTTCAGATTAGACTCATCAGTATATTCTTCTTCAAAATCTTATCAGTATCTCTTCTTATTTACTCTCTCACAGAATTAAGACAAGTTATGTTTTTAAATTACTGCTATTTCTGCAGAACCTAGTGTAAGCTTTTTCACATTGTTAATAATCAATAGATGTTTGTTAAAGAGAGAAAAAATGGATTAAACATTGTATATTCAAAATTTTAATTTAGGCTTTGTGGTTGAATTAAATGTATAATTTTATTCGTGAATAATTAAACTAATAAGATATATATTTGGTTTGCTTGAATATTTGAGAGCTTAATATTTCTTTCCATTTATCTATGTCATTCTTTTCCATAAAACTTCATTGTTTTAAGATAATTAAATTTTTTCTAGACATTTAATTTTATTGTTACCTTTTGCTTTCTGAGGTATGTGGGAATGTTTTGATAAATGTTTTTCAGCTACTTTTTTCAATTCTTATTAGTAAATTGCAGAAGGCATTTGCATAATTTGTAGTAGCTTGTTCCAAATACCCCAACTCACTTCCATGTTTTGACTGCTTTAAACATTACTAGTGCAGTTTCCTTTTCAAAAGTCATGTCTTTTAGTGTTGTTGATAAAAATAATGGAAATAAAGAAGTTGCACAAATAATTAATTCCCTAATTCTCCCACCTGTGGTCAAGAGTAGGCTAATTTCAAGATCCCTCATATTATTCCTAAGGATGGATATAACTGGTGATTGGTAGGGTGAGAATGATCCCTTCTGGCTGAGTTATGGCTGTTAGTTATTAGCTTGGTCTTATAGGAAAAGTCATTAGATTAAATTAGGGTTAAAAACAACTGAACAAGCAAGGTCAGTATTGTAGCTCAACAACTCAACTGGCTTTTGTTATTTCCCTGTCTATACCAATAGCTCCTCTCCAGAAAAGCAAGCTGACTCTTGATCAGTCCATTTCCTCCAAGACTGAAATAGAGTGAGTGGGAATCATGGCTTATAGTCTATTTATTTATTGCTTGTTTAGAAGAAAGAGTGTAATTACTATTGGCTTAATTGCTGTATCTTAGTTATCAATTTTTCCAATGTAAGAAAAAAAATTCTCTAGCTAGAGTATGCAAAGTCAGTACACAGCTTAGATTCAGACACATTTAAGCATGAAACTTTAAATGGAAAAGAGTACTGATTAGGAGAGATGCTAGTAGGTAATAAAATTTACTATAAAATTACATTCTGAGGTTGGCATAGAATGAAACAGATCAATGGAGCTAAATAAAACACATTGAACAAATACACTAAGTTTGGTGTATTTTTTTGTTGCCTCTGTACAAACCTGCTATCTTAAAACAATAGATTCATATTTTTTCAATCAGTTTTACTGGGCTGAAATCAAGGCGTCAGTAGGGCCCCCTCCAGAGGCTGCAGAGACTAATCTGTTCCTTGACTCTTCTAGCTCTGCCAGCATTTCTTGGCTTGTGGTGCCATCACTCCAATCCCTGTTGCTATGGTCACGTTGGCTTCTCTTCTTTTGTTGTCAAGAACACATTTCCAGAAGTTCAAAGGCAATATTTCTTCGAAAAATTTTTTGAATACTTAGATAAAGTAAAAGCTGATTAAATGAAAGGCCAGAAAAGAACCTGTACCTGTTGGTTAAAGGACTGAATATAATGGGTTTATTTGTCTATTAATAGTTAAATGTGTAAGAACGGAATATGTGTGGTTCAGAACATTCTGAGTAATATGGGCTTACTAGTGACCAGTTCATAGTGAGATGACACATGACTTTGGGAGCGGGAAGAATGCAGGGCCATTAGGGCTGGGGTAATAATGCTTTAGTTCATGGGAGTTCACAGATGTCTGATAGGGTAATTAATTTTATTCTTTTTTTAGTCTTTATTACTTTTCAGCCCAATGTACTGACTTGTCTATAGTTACTGTTTCTTTTGTGTTCTCTAGCTGACTCTGGTCATGATGACATTTCTTTTATCTGAATAACTTTCTAAATGACACTGAGATTCCTAAGGGACTCTCTCCTATAAGTAGAAATAGAATTGAAAATTCTTTTCCTGGGACATTCAAAGATGATAGAATTTCACCCTTCTTTAATAAACTCTTTCTTGATCCTATATATCTGGTCCCTTTTATTAGCAATAACATAACTCAAAATCTGAGGAGTTTTGATATTTTGATATTTTCAGAGTCCTATAACTTTTTTCCAATTTTCTTTTTTTTTAATTTTTTTATCTTTTATTTTTTATTTTATTTTTTATTATACTTTAAGTTCTAGGGTACATGTGCATAACGTGCAGGTTTGTTACATATGTATATTTGTGCCATGTTGGTGTGCTGCACCCATCAACTCGTCAGCACCCATCAATTCATCATTTATATCATGTATAACTCCCCAATGCA
>NW_016815584.1:119022-123966 GCF_001698545.2 Rhinopithecus bieti | reverse complement strand
CGTCAGGACCCTCAGCTATAGGTCTGTTGGAGATTGCTTGAGGTCCACTCCAGACCCTGTTTGCCTGGGTATCAGCAGCAGAGGTTGCAGAAGATAGAATATTGCTGAACAGCGAGTGTACCTGTCTGATTCTTACTTTGGAAGCTTCCTCTCAGGGGTGTACTCCACCCTGTGAGGTGTGGGGTGTCAGACTGCCCCTAGTGGGGGATGTCTCCCAGTTAGGCTACTCAGGGGTCAGTGACCCACTTGAGCAGGCAGTCTGTCCGTTCTCAGATCTCAACCTCCGTGTTGGGAGATCCACTGCTCTCTTCAAAGCTGTCAGACAGTCGTTCGCGTCTGCTCAGGCCTCTGCTGCTTCCCCTGTTGTTTTTTTAGCTGAGCCAATTTTATTCTTAATAGTCCTACATTGTTTCAACATTTTCAGAGAACGAGGAGGTGATAAGAAAAGGGAAGCTCCTGAGTGACAGCAAAACCTTACATAACTGTCCTAGAAAAATATGTTCCTCTACATATAGATAATTTGAATTGGCACAGATAAGAAATGGAAATCAATTGATTTAGTGCTTGTGAGTGCTGTATCTTTAGGACAGGTGAGTGCTTCAACTCATGTAGAAAATAAAACAACTCTTACTAGTGCCTACTCACAATGCCTTAGGGAGTAGAACTCCCTAAGTGTCTAAAACATACTCAACTGTTCCCTTAGGACAGTATTCCAGTTCATATTCAATTTTTACAGTTTTCATGGAAGTTTGGAGGTTCCAAAAAAGACATGAACTGTCTGCATTCCCTACTATTCTAGAAAAGTCTCCCCACCCACAAATGTTTAATATTGCAGTCAACATGTCCCTACCGTGATGAGTGGTCCCTGGGGGGTATTAACAACTGTTCATTGGCAATCGTTTGGTTCCACCAAACAGCCTTTCTGGCCTTGATATATCTTATCATCACTGATCAAACAAATCAATAATTCATCTAAGATGGAGTTATTGACATTTTCCATGGATGTGCCATTAAGTTCCATAAGAGGTGCTTGAATAAGGACTTTAGTCAGAAAGCCATGTCTAGCATGATCCCCTGATCATGTATTTTTTTTCTAGCTTCTAAAGTGCCTTTCATACATGGGACTTTGTCTTCATTAGGAAATTTATTTGAATAGCGTGAAGGTATCAAATAATTTATGTATTTGGTGTCCATTTTTATAAAGGTACATGAAATATATAAGAAGGTTAAGAAGAAGTAAAGAAGGTTAAGAAACCTCATCAGCTCTATTATATTTGGAAGTTGTTAAACATTAAAACATTGACTATCACTGTTCATATTTGTCATAATTTGACATGTAAAAATGAAAGTCACAAGTTCAGCTAACTGCATTAATTTTACTTCTTCTAAGAGACTGAATTTTATAATAGAGACTTGGGTAGTTATTACATAATAAATTTTGTGTTATTCCTTTTCAACTCTGAGTATAAGACATTAAAACAATTAATTCAGAAGTTGATATGAGACTGTCCAAAATATCTGTTTGGGTATGGACACTTCTTAAGTAACAAAAGCACAGTTAAAAGATTTATTGATTGAGAAGTGTAATGGGGTTGAACACTATGAAGATAAATTTGTAATATTTCATAATTAGTCCACCAACTGGAAGAAAAAATAATGGATGTTTCTGCAAAATAGATAACTCATACTGTATGTGGTATCATAAGATTTAATGGTGATTCCTGTGAAAGATCTGAAGATACTTCAACCAATTTTGACAAGGCTAAGATTAGATATTTTAAGACAAGAACGATAAGCTATGGCTACTATATTAAGAAATAAATTATGGTAGGCAAGGCAATGACCTTTGTTGTTTGCAGTTTTTTGAGTAGTATCACTAGGGCATGGCCTTTAATATTCACACAGAAAGAAAAGTTTGTCACAATCAGTGGTCCTGTAATCAGTTGTCCTGTATGTGGGATCGCCCAGAATACATTATCTTCAGAGTTGGGCATACAAAATGGAGTGGCTTGCTGGGGCTCATTTGGGGTCTGAATTGAAGTCATGGAAAAAATATAAACTCAAAGGCTTGATAACCTAATAACCAAGCACTGATAACTAACATGATCTGTATGAACAGAGCTGGCTGTTGAAACTGAATAGAAAAGAAAACGGGACCTTTAAAATACAGCTTGATATCTGAGGGGTTAATTCTAAACTCTTCATCAAAGACAGATTCGTTTTTTCTGCTGTTTGGCCCCAAGATTGGCAACTGGATAGGCATTGGAATTGAGGAGGAACATTGTTATATCAATAGATAAGGCAAAAGATCTGCAGAGATTTGTCCAAATCTTCTTATCACAATGTGATGTATTTGTACTTTAGAAGAAACAACAACATACATAGATGTGAGGCTAGAGGATTATTGTATCTTACATTGGCTCTATAATTCATTACAGGTATAAAATATGTGTCAATCTTCTAGTTCCATCACAGGTGCAATGACAAAAAACAGCAGTTGGTCGAGGTTCTCATAGAGAACCTCTGGGTGAGGTTCTCATAGAGAAGTGTGAGATAACACACACTAGTTTGCTATACCAGGAAACCTCTGTTTCCTGTTCTAGGGCAGCAGTAGCAGCAGCACATGGCCCAGTAATTCTTCTCTCACCGTGCCAGGTTCATCTCACAGTGCAGAGTCCTGAAAATAAAGAAGAAGATATTTTTTTGTCTAGGAAAAGAACCAAATATGTTACTTTCTAGCCTGCTGAAGGTGGTCACAGCTTCACTGTGGCTAGGTAGGGATGGCCCAGTGGGAATGGACTTTCTGTATGAACTAAGGATTTTAGAAGTATCTTTATGGAAACTTTGGGAAGGAGGGGTAATGGGGTACAAAAATTGAATTTCTTTGTCCCAACCCACTTTATCCTTAAACCTTCAAATTCTCTCTCTTTTTTTTTTCCTTCAGGATCTGGCATTGCCCAGAAGATAACTCAAACCCAACCAGCAATGTTCATGCAGGAAAAGGAGGCTGTGACTCTGGACTGCACATATGACACCAGTGATCAAAATTATGGTCTATTCTGGTACAAGCAGCCCAGCAGTGGAGAGATGATTTTTCTTATTCGTCAGGAGTCTTACGACAAGCAAAATGCAACAGAAGGTCGCTACTCATTGAATTTCCAGAAGGCAAGAAAATCCATCAGCCTTGTCATCTCTGCTTCACAAGTGGGGGACTCAGCAATGTATTTCTGTGCAATGAGAGGGCACAGTGAGAAAACCGTCAGAGGGAGGTGTACAAAAGCCCCGGGGACCTGCTTGAGACCTCCATCTGCTGGAGAACCAAGGCAGGAAATCAACATCACAGACAGGAAGTGGCTACAGCTGTGGCAGCACAGAGGCAGTGTTGTAGGAAATAAACTCACTCTAAGAAAATACCTGGTTAAGTTCATAGACCATGATCAAAATTATCATTAATTAAAAGCTTTCTTATCCCTGAATCTTTGGTTTAAAGTTAGACATATCGAATTTGTGACTGAAGGTTGAAGATAAAAAACTGCCACAATAAACAATTTGCCATTTGGCCACTAAATTGAATTGGATTCAAAACATATGACTGAAAATCATTAAAATCTCTGTGAATTTTCACATCAATTTGTTCAGTAAATACTGGGGATCTACAAAAGTTCATGAAAATGTGTATTATAAAACTATTTTGGATTTCAACTTTTTTTTGCACCGAAATGAACTTACACTTAAATTGTTATATGTAGACAGGATCTACTTTGAGGCACTAAGAAAAATAAGACAACAATCTGAAAAGAACTCCTATTTGAGCAACAGATTCTGCTAAAATGAAGCAAAAAAAAAGAAAAAAAGCTTCACATTTATGGTGAAGGTTGGGTAGTAGAATCGTGAAATCATCAATTCTCTATGAAAGTTTAAGAGGTCAATGCTCCAAATAAATCAGCAGTTTGTAAGTGGATAACTCATTTTAAGAAGGGATGAGACAATGTTGAAGGTAAAGCCTGCAGTGGCAGACCATCCACACCAATTGGTTTGGAAAATGTTAATCTTTTTGTGCCCTGATTGAAATGGACTGATGATTAATGGTAGAAACAATAACCAACACCATAGACCCTTCAATTGACTCAGCTTACAAAATTATGACTGAAAATTAAAGTTCAGCAAACTTTCCATTCGATGGGTGCCAAAACCATTGCACCTAGATCAGTTGCAGACAAGATCAGAGCTTTCAACAGAAATTTTAAGCAAGTGGGATCAAGCTCCTGAAGCGTTTCTTTGAAGAACTGTAACAAGAGATATAGCACGGCTTTACCAGTATAATTCTGAAGGCAATGCACAATCAAAACAATGGCTACCAAGAGGTGGAAGTGGTCCAGTCAAAGCAAAGGTGGACCAGTAAAGTGCAAAATGTGTGGCAACAGTTTTTTGGGATGCTCAAGGAATTCTGCTTGTTGGCTTTCTCAAGGGCCAAAGAGCAAAACCATTTGCTTATTATAGGCATGTTTTGAGATATGTAGCCAAAGCTTTAGGAGATAAGTGCCTAGGAAAGCTCCACCAGAGATTTCTTCTTCACCATGACAATGATCCTGCTCATTCCTCTCATCAAACAAGGGCAATTTTGTAAGAGTATTGATGGAAAATCGTTAGGCATCTACATAGCCTTGATTTGGCTCCTCGAATCTCTTTTTGTTTCTTAATCTTAAAAAAAATCTTTAAAAGGCACCCATTTTCTTTAGTTAGTAATGTAAAAAAGAACTCATTGACATGATTAAATTCCCGGGACCCTCAGTTATGCAGCAATGAACTAAATGGCTAGTATCATTGCTTACAAAAGTGTTTTGAGCTCAATGGAGCTTATTTCAGGAATAAAGTTTTGTTAAAGTTTTATATTTTATTTATTTAGTTTTTATGTTGGAAGGTCAGTTCTTTTTTTTTTTTTTT
>NW_016815584.1:115472-117163 GCF_001698545.2 Rhinopithecus bieti | reverse complement strand
ATATCCTTCACCCACTTTTGATGGGGTTGTTTATTTTTCTCTTGTAAATTTGTTTGAGTTCTTTTTGTTTTTTGAGAGGGAGTCTCGCTCTGTCGCCCAGACTGGAGTGCAGTGGAGGGATCTCAGCTCACTGCAAGCTCCGCCTCCCGGGTTTACGCCATTCTCCTGCCTCAGCCTCCGAGTAGCTGGGACTACAGGCGCCCGCCACCTCACCCGGCTAGGTTTTTGTATTTTTTTAGTAGATACGGTGTTTCACAGTGTTAGCCAGAATGGTCTCGATCTCCTGACCTCGTGATCCGCCCGTCTGGGCCTCCCAAAGTGCTGGGATTACAGGCTTGAGCCACCGCGCCTGGCCTGTTTGAGTTCTTTATAGGTTCTGGATATTAGCCCTTTGTCAGAGGAGTAGATTGAAAAATTTTCTCCCATTCTGTAGGTTGCCTGTTCACTCTGATGGTAATTTCTTTTGCTGTGCAGAAGCTCTTTAGTTTAATTAGATCCCACTTGTCAATTTTGGCTTTTGTTACCATTGCTTAATTTTATTTTAATTTTACTTTGCATGAACCTTTTGAAATCTCCTTGTATTTATTGTGTTATTGGCATTGTTTTAAATAAGAAAGGCGTCAAAACCTTTTATATTTCCCTTCTAAATATGTTATGTTGTTTATATTGTTTAGTGGATTAGTTTGATTTAGGTTTGTTTGCTGTGAGTAAATGGTACTCACATTTATTTTCTAAAGGTATCTACTGTGTGACAAACTTTGTGCTAAGAGCTCATTTCATCTTATTAACACCTCAAATGTGGAAGAAATCAGTTTCCATACTACAGATTTACCTGCCTCTCAACATTCTTATCCACAAAGTGATAATTGTTTAGTGACTTCCAGAAGGACATGTGGTGAATCTTCCTCAAAGAGGCACAAACCTTTTCATTTATATATAAATAAGACATCTTTTCTTCTAAAATGAATCCCCTTTTTTGAAATATAAGAAATTTCCCTTTCACTATGTTTCCACACGTTTTATTTAGTTCTACTGATCTATTTGTTTCATTTTATGACAATCTCAAAATGTAGTTTCACAGTAAATTTTATATTCTCTTAGGGTAAATCACTTTTCACCAAAAAACGTTTTCAAGGTTTTAAAAAATAATTCTTGTACGTTTACTTTTCAGTATGTTAAAAGTTCTGTCACATTTTCCTCATGTTCAATACCCTTCTGTTAAACTGACAAAACAAAAATGTCTAAAACCAGAAAGTTGAAATGGCATTTAACGAATATGTTAACAAATATCAACTTGCTTTTGTATGTTTTATTCAGAAAATGATATTTTTTCATTTGTATAGGATCTTTTATGGTCTCTATTACATTGTGAAGTTTCTTAATTTTATCTTCATATGGATTTGTATATAACTGTTCCCACACATTCATCTATATATATGCATTTTAAATGAAATTATCTTTTATATATTCATTTTACTAATATTCCCAGTACAAAGAAATGTTATTCAAAATCATCTTGGTTATATAGCTAAGAGTTTCTAACTTTAAAGTGCAGATAATTTGCAATATATTCATACTGCTTGAACCATTAAATTTTATTTTATGAACCTAGCCTAATCTTAACCCAACACCTAAAAAAAATAGGACGATAAAAATATTTACTCCCTGATTTTTTTTTTTTTTTTTTTTTT
>NW_016815584.1:107241-115205 GCF_001698545.2 Rhinopithecus bieti | reverse complement strand
AAGAAATTTTACCTTTTTTTTTTTTTTTTTTTTTTTTTTTTTTTTTTGAGGTGGAGTCTCGCTCTGTTCCTCAGACTGGAGTGCAGTGGCGCAATCTTGGCTCACTGCAACCTCTGCCTCCCAGGTTCAAGCGATTCTCCCTCCTCAGCCTCCTGAGTAGCTGGGATTATATGCGCGCGCCATCACCATACCCGGCTAATTTTTGTATTTTTAGTAGAGACGAGGTTTCAACCTGTTGTTCAGGCTGGTTTCGAACTCGTGACCTCGTGATCTGCCCATCTCGGCCTCCCAAAGTGCTGGATTACAGGCGAGAGCCACCACCACACCCAGCCTACTCTCCTATGAAAAAGTCAAGAAACAACAGATGCTGGCAAGGGTGTGGAGAATTAGAAATGCTTTTGCACTCTTGGTTGGAACGCAAATTAGTTTAACCATTGTGGAAGACAATGTGGTGATTCCTCAAAGACCTACAGCCAGAAATACCATTTGACCCAGCAATCTCATTACTAGGTATACACCCAAAGGAATATAAATCATTCTATTATAAAGATACCTGTACATGTATGCTAATTGGAGCACTATTCACAATAGCATAGAAGTACAATCAACCCAAATGCCCATCAATGATAGACTGGATGAAGAAAATGTGGTTCATATACACCTTGGATACTATGCAGCAATAAAAATAAATGAGATCATGTCCTTTGCAGGGACATGGATAGGGGTAGAAGCCCTTATCCTCAGCCAACTAACACAGGAACAGAAAATCATACACCACAAGTTCTCACTTATAATTGGGAACTGAACAGTGAGAACACATGGACTGAGGAAGGGGAACAACACACACTGGGGCCTGTTGGGGAGGTGGGGGGAGGGAAAGCATCAGGATAAAGAGCTAATGCATGCGAGGCCTAATACCTAGATAATGGGTTGATAGGTGCAGCAAATCACCATGGTACACGTTTACCTCTGTAACAAATCTGCATATTCTGAACATGTATCCAAGAACTTAAAAGAACATATTTAAAAATTCATTGAATAAACTGAATATATATTTGCAAGTGTCCCATGCCAATATAAAACACATTGTAATAAGCATGTATACATCTTATTAAAGCAGTTAGAATGAATATCCATATATTCATATTCATATAATTTGATATAAAATAGCAGTTGGATACATAGTATTAATTTTAAAATTCTACTTTTAAAATTTATAATTTTAAAATTTAAATTTAAATTTTAAATTTCAAATTTTTAAAGTACCTCATTTTATTTCTGAGATCTGGAATCTTATTTAGTTGAAAATGTCTCTTCGAATTCTCTAAGTACCATGAGCTTGTGTAGCTTATGCTGCTGCCTCTAATGTAGCTGCTATTGTTTTCAACATAGAATGAGCAAGGTGAGTGGATTTCTTGAACCATTTACTATAATAGAACCTCCAGATATTTCTACCAAATAAATAGTAGAGAACAAATTAAAATAAGCCAAATGTACTTTTACGGCTACTTTCACATCTATTAGATGGAGTCTTTCATAGACATTATGAAAGAGTTTCATAATCCTCACACTTGTTACAACACACAGTCTAGACAAGCAAGATATATTCACTCTAACTAACATAATATCTAAGGGATGATGTGAAGGCTATTGCAGGCATGTACACACACACACACACTCATATCTCACCCAAAGTTAGAGTTTACAAATAGCGGTTTACCTTTTAGGTTCTTAGACAGAACCAGTAAAGAAGTCACACACTTTCAGCCTAATCAGCAATTAGTTCAAATTCAATAGAAATGACATCTAAAATTGGAATCTTAGAAACAAGACTCTACTAAAAGATAACTTTGGAATGCACCAAAAATCGGTTTTTTAGTTGAGAAATATTGTCTGTCACTAACTCTTTAGTCATTATCATTGTATTTCTTGGCACCTACTTCTGGAAAAACCTTTGTAACCACAGGTAAAACATAATATAGAAATGGTCACTCTACCTTAGTTTAACAAATGTATTCAGTTTTTTTAATGACAAAAAATTTACTCTTGAATAGAGATGCAAATATTTAAATTAAGTAATTAAAACCCGGAAGGCAGTGTATTAACAAAATAATACAGCTTGATTTCTAAAAACTTATTTATTCACTTATGTATCCATTTATTTTTAAAAAATCATTCAGCACCTACAGAGTGACAAACTTTGTGCCGAGAACTCAGTCCATATAACAATCTTATTGTGATCTCTAGCATGTAATGGCTCAATTTCTATACTGTAGGGTTTACCTGCCCCATACCGGATTTATCCATAAAATGATTAATAAATTACTGGCTCTTAGAGGAACATTGTAGAGAGACAGAATATGAAGTCTCTCTTTTCTCTGCTTTTGTCCTTCATTTTACTACTCTTTCAAAAGCATTTATGCCATCACGTGGATCACTTTGCACACCCGCAGACCTGTTCCACCATGCAAAATCCTCATTCTTTTCAATCTTCTCCTTCTACCTCCAACACCATTTTCTCCTTCCCTAAGTTTTGAATGGTAATGGTTGGTTGGCAAGTGATCTTGTATTGCAACATCCTCTTATATTTGCGTTTGAAAAGTAGATGTGTATAGTATAAATCTTAAAGAGAAACATGTTTTAAAAAATTTAAATTATTTTAATTGTGGAAAATATATATAACATAAATTTTGACTTGTTAACCATTTATAAACAGACACTTTAGTAGTGTTAAGTACATTCCTTTGTTGTGCAACCATCACTACCATCCATCCTGAGAACACTTTTCGTCTTGGAAAGTTGAAACTCGGTGCCTACTAAACAATAGCTCTCTATTCTCTTCTCCACCTAATCCCTGGGAACCATCCCTACTTTCTGTCTTTATAAGTTTGACTACTCTAGGTACTTTGTATAACTGGAATCATACAACTTTTTTTGTAACTGACTTATTTCATTTAGCATAATGTCCTCAAAGTTTATTCATGTGATAGCATGAAGCAGGTTTTCAGAATTTCCTTCCTTTATAAGGCTGCATATTATTCAACTGTGTGTACATACCCTATTTTGTTAATGTATTTATCTGTCAATGGAAATTTGAGCTGTTTCTATCTTTTGGCTATTGTGAATAAGCTGCTGTCAACATGAGTATGCAAACATCTCAATATTTGGGGTATATCCCCCATTTCTTCCAATTTTGGAGGGGATATACCCAGAAGTGCAATTGCTGAATCACATAATAATTCTATTTTTAATTTTTTAAAGAACTGCCAAACTGGTTTCCACAGTGGTTGCCGTACCGTTTTACATTTTTACCAAGACAAAGGTGTTTTGATTTCTCCACATTTCATCAACACTTCTTTTGTTATCATTATTTTTGATATTAATAGTAGCCATACTAATGGGCATGACGTAGTATGTCATTATGGTTTTTATTTGCATTTCCCTAATAATTCGTGACGTTGAGTATCTTTTCCTGTGCTTATTGGTCAATTGTATATCTTCCTTGGAAAATTCCTGTATAACTCCTTTATCCATTTTAATTGGGCTTTCTTTCTTTCTTTTTTGTTTTCTTTCTTTCTTTTCTTTCTCTCTTTCTTTCCTTTCCTCCTTTCCTCTTTCTTTTTCTCTTTCTTTCTTTCGAGATGGTGTTTTGACATGTTGCCCAGGCTGGTTTCGAACTCCTGAGCTAAAGCAATTCACCTACCTCAGCCTCCAAATTCCTGGGATTCAGGTGTAAGCCACTGTGCCTGGCCTGGGTTGTCTTTTTTTCTGCTGATTTGTAAGAGTTCTTTATATATTCTGGATATTGACCTTTTGTCAGATATATGATCTGATATATATTTTTTCCATTCCGTGGTTGTTTATTCACTCTGTCACTCCATTAACTGTGCACTTTGATGCACAGTAGTTTTAAATTTTGATGTAGTCAAATTTATCTAAGTTTTCTTTTGCATCCTACGCTTTTGGTATCATAGCCAATAAATTATTGCCAACTTCATGCTTTCTGAAGGCTGAAAAAAAAAAAAAAGAAAAAAAAGAAAAAGAAATTATTGCCAAATCTAAATCGTGAAGCTTTTCCCTGTAAGATAAGATGTAGTTTCACTCTTTTGCATGTGGATATCCAGTTTTTCCCAACACTGTTGAAAAGACTTTCCGTTCATCCTTAAACAGTCTTAGGACCCTTTTCTAAAATAATTTGGTCATAAATGCAGAGATTAATTTTGGGCTGTCTGTTGTATTTCATTGGTCTATATGACTGTCATTATGCAAGCACCACACAACTTTTGCTACATTACTGTAGCATTGTAATCAGCTTTGAAATCAGGAAGTGTGAGACCTTCCAAACTTGTTCTTCTTTTTCAAGATTATTTTGGCTATTTGGGGTTTCTCAAGATGTCATATGAACTTTTGGATGGATGTTTCTATTACTGCAAAACACTATTGGGCTTTTGATAGGGACTGAATTGAATCTGTAGATTGCTTTGGGTAGCATCAACATGTTAATGATATTAAATTCTCCAATCCATAAATATCAAATGTCTTTCAACTTATTTGTGCCTTATTTAATTTATTTCAGGAGCATTTTAGTTTTCATTGTACAAGTCTTAGCATTGTTGTTTAAGTTTATTCCTAAATAGTTTATTCTTTTTGATGCTATTGCAAATGGAATTTTTTCTTAATTTCCAAAGTGTTCATTGTTAGTGTATAGAAATGCAATTGAGTTTTGTGTGCTGTTCTGTATCCTTCAAGTTTGCTAAATTCATTTATTAGTTCTAACTACAAGCATCTTCAATGGTGGAATTTCAGATATTGTGACAGTAGAGTGGAGAATGAGACGTTAGTCTCATGTCCCTCAGGATAACTCATGTAGGCTGCAAAACTTCAAGCATACATAGAAGTATGAACTTCATAATGTAATCATTTTAATCTTTAATACATCAGGCCCCTCAAAATTTAGTTTAAATGTTGAGAAGTCAAAGAATGATGTCCTTCTACGAATAAATATTCTAACACATGATGATGTGATGAACGAGATGAATAATTTGTATTTGGATACATGTTTTTAAAGCAATGTTTAGTTAGTAATTGAAAATACTAAACCAGGAGAAAATAATGTGCACTCTGCATACTAGAGAGATATAGAAGCAGAAAGTTTTACCTCAGTCCATAGATCTAGTAAATAAAGATTCAACACTTAAACTTAAGTCATTTGACTCCAATTGATGAATTTTCAGTAAACAATGAAAAATAAAAGTAAACCAATTCAATATACAACTCCAGGAGTTATAAAATAAACAGTAAAATAAAATGGTTGAGAGTAGATTGAAGGAATTAAAAATAAAAGCAAGAAATTAATGGCTCAAAGGAAAATAATAAAATCAATGATAAAACCACAACATGATGTTTTGAAAACAATTAGAATACTAACACGATCCAGAAAAAAAAAGTGAGAAGGGACAAATACATGCACAAAAAATACAACATAATTAAGTTGAATTTATTTTGGGAATGTAAAGGTTACTTAATACTTGAAAATCTGTTAATATAATGCTTGATATTAACAAACTTTAAGAAGGTCAAAGATGTTCTAATACCTGGTTTGGTGGATTGTTTCATTTGGATCTAGGATGATTCACTGTACTTGTATGTATATGTGCATTTGTGCAGGCCCATTTAATTTTGTTGGCTTTTAAAAATATTTGGGTTCTCTCTCTTAATTTGACCCCAATTATAGATATAGTGTTATTGTTCTTAAATTTCTGGTTGCATTTAGATTATTTCTATGAAGACAAGGGGAAAATGATGAATTTATTCAACCATATTTATGACAAAGTTTTGGCTTCCATATTATTGTTTTTGTATTTTTCTTTTATTGTGAACTGTACTAAGTTTTATTCTAGAAGTTGCTGGACCAGTAAGTATTGTTCAAGTTGATGGATTGTATAGAGTTCAGATTTTTGGAATATTCTTGAAAATTATTCTCATTTATGTCCTTAAACCTTGCATAATCTTGTGAAATAATGCTTCATAATGATGACTGACTGTGCACAGACTAACCCATGCTTTAAATAATGTTAGTCATTAGAAAGAATTAAGCTATGATCCTGTATGTGAGAAATTTTCATACTGGTTAATTTGAACAACTATGCTTTAGACTCCTTTACCACAAGCAAGTTTCCAGGAACAGAAAGAGAGTGATCACCGGCCATGAATAAAGTTCCAGTACTCTGGTGGTTCACAGAAGTTTAGAAACCTTTTCAGCCTTGCTACCGTGCATTGCTCATCAGGTGTTTAATAATTGGTCTGAAAAGAATGCTTATGCCACTACCTGGTGGTCAGCTCCTAAACTGCAGTTTGTTCATCCTTTAAAATATGTTTTCTTTTCTTTCTTTCTTTTTTTTTTTTTGGAACGGAGTCTCGCTCTGTTGCCCAGGCTGGAGTGCAGTGACCGGATCTCGGCTCACTGCAAGTTCCATCTCCCGGGCTCATGTCATTCTCCTGCCTTAGCCTCCCGAGTAGCGGGGACTACAGGCGCCCGCCACCTCGCCCGGCTAGTTTTTTTAGTAGAGACGGGGTTTCACCATGTTAGCCAGGATGGTCTCGATCTCCTGACCTCGTGATCTGCCCGTCTCGGCCTCCCAAAGTGCTGGGATTACAGGCTTGAGCCACCGCGCCCGGCCTAAAATATGTTTTCTTTCCTCTTTTAGTCAAAGAATCAGACCTGAAATTATTTAGTTATTAAAAAAATTCATTTGGATAAATGGAGCACCTATTAACTTGCTGTCTTAAAATATTTCAAGGGCTTGGGAAAAAGTCATTTTGGTGTCTTCTAACTTCCCTCTCAAATGTCTCTGAAAGCGATTTATACTGGAAAAAATAGGGAACACATGTTTTGCTATTAATGAGGTTTATGTTCAAAACTATTAACTTTGCCATGTACTTGCTGAATACTTGCATGCTGTTTCATTTTTTGTAAAATGTGACAGTGATAGCTTCTTTAGTATTTGTTGTGAGAATTCATCAATAGTGTATCAAAGAAGATTAACAAATAGCAGATGATCTAATAATGAGGATATTCTCAATAGACCCAGAAAAGGCATGTGACAAAATCCAGCATCCACTCCTGATTAAAAACTCTCTCTAAATGCGAAATTAAAAGGAACTTTCTCAACTTAATAAAGGAACCTTACAAAACCTATGTCAAGTGTCACACTTGGTGAAAAACTAAAGGCTTCTTTCTCCCTAAGATCAGACATAAGAGAAAAGTTATTGCTCTCACTGTTTTTGTTTAATATTGTATTAGAATGTCTATCCAGTGCAATAAGGCAGGAGACAGAAACAACAGGCATACAGCTTGGAAAGGAAGAAATAAATCAAGCTTTATTTGCAGACAACATAATTGTCTAAGTAGAAAATCCAAAGAATCTACAGAAAATCTACCAGAACAAATAAGTAAGATTTTAAAGGTCGCAGGATCAATGATCAATTTGTAAAAATTAATTGTATTTATATATTTTCACATGGGACAATCAGAAATTAAAATTAAAAACACAATACCATTTACAATAGCATCAAAAATATTAAATGCTTACAGATTAATCTTATGAAGTATAGAAGACCTGGTAACTTAAATCCACAAAACCTCAGGAGAGAAATTAAGACCTAAAGAATGGAGAGATAAATTATGTTCATAGACTGATAGACTCAATATCGTTAAAATGTCAGTTCTGTTTCAATTATTCTATAGATTCAATATAACCACAATAAAAGTTCGTCATTTTTTTGTTTAAAATTAGCAATCTCGGCCCAGAAATTCTACCCAGGCTGCTTCAGCACCATGTACCCAGCACTTCGGCTCCTCGGGCGCTCGCGTCGCCTTGTGCGGCCTCCAACCTCAGCCTCAGCTTCGGCTCCCGGCTTGGGTGGGGCGGCCGTGCCCTCGCTTTGGCCCCGAACGCGGCTCC
>NW_016815584.1:88600-106888 GCF_001698545.2 Rhinopithecus bieti | reverse complement strand
AGACTGGACATACTCATACTCAGGATGCTGTTTCACTTACTCTTGGGCAGGAATTTAGTGGTTATGTTCAACAAGTAAAATATGCAGTGACAAGAATAAAAGCTGCCATGCCAAGAATCTATGAGCTCGCAGCTGGAGGCACTGCTGTTGGTACAGGTTTAAATACTAGAATTGGCTTTGCAGAAAAGGTTGCTGCAAAAGTGGCTGCACTTACAGGCTTGCCTTTTGTCACTGCTCCAAATAAATCTGAAGCTCTGGCTGCTCATGATGCTCTGGTTGAGCTCAGTGGAGCCATGAACACTACTGCCTGCAGTCTGATGAAGATAGCATATGATATTCGTTTTCTGGGTTCTGGTCCCCGGTCAGGTCTGGGAGAACTGATCTTGCCTGAAAACAAACCAGGAAGCAGTATCATGCCAAGCAAGGTGAACCCTACTCAGTGTGAAGCAATGACCATGGTTGCAGCCCAAGTCATGGGGAACCATGTTGCTGTCACTGTCGGAGGCAGCAATGGACATTTTGAGTTGAATGTTTTCAAGCCAATGATGATTAAAAATGTGTTACACTCAGCCAGGCTGCTGGGGGATGCTTCAGT
This sequence comes from Rhinopithecus bieti, assembly GCF_001698545.2. Lineage (NCBI taxonomy): Eukaryota > Metazoa > Chordata > Mammalia > Primates > Cercopithecidae > Rhinopithecus > Rhinopithecus bieti. The sequence continues at coordinate 106,293 of NW_016815584.1, read as the reverse complement.
TTCCTTTACAGAAAACTGCGTGGTGGGAATCCAGGCCAATACAGAAAGGATCAACAAGCTGATGAATGAGTCTCTAATGTTGGTGACAGCTCTCAATCCTCATATAGGGTATGACAAGGCAGCAAAGATTGCTAAGACAGCACACAAAAATGGATCAACCTTAAAGGAAACTGCTATTGAACTTGGCTATCTCACAGCAGAGCAGTTTGACGAATGGGTAAAACCTAAGGACATGCTGGGTCCAAAGTGATTTAAATAAATTTATAATGAAAATAAACATGTATACAATTTAAAAAAATAAAAAATAAAAAAATAAAATTAGCAATCTCATTATAAAATTTATTCAGAAACATAAGGCACCTAGAATAGCCAAAACACCATTGTAAAAGAAAAAATTTGGAGGGATAATACTATCTTACTGCAAGCCGTTTTCCACAGTAATCAAGACAATGTGGCATTTGTGTATAGATAGACTAACAGATTAATAGAACAGAATAGAGCCCAGGAATAGACCCATATATACATGAACAACTACTTTTTGACAAAGGTACAAAAGCAATTCAATTTGGAAAGGATAGTCTTTTCAACAAATAGTGCTTAAATAATTGAATATCCATATGCAAAATAATAAACTTCGACACTCTCTTACCATATACAAAAAGTTACTTAAAGTGATCATAAACATACATGCAAAACTCCAAATCATAACACTTCTAGAAGAAAATAGGAGGAAATTTTTGTGACCTTGGCCTATGCAAACATTTCTTAGATATGATAGCAAAACATGACCCATAAAAAACAAAAAGTTGATAAATTGATAAATTGGTTTTCATAAAAATTTAAAACTGCCTCTGGAAACAACTCTGTCAATAGAATTAATAGATGAGCTATAGACTGGAAAAATACTTGCAAATTGGGTATCTGATAAAGTCATTTATTTGAGTTACGCAAAGAACCCACAGAATCCATTAACAAACAAACAAAAAAAAAATAGAAAAGTGAATAAAATGGGCAAAAGACTTGAACAAACACTTCAGCAAGGAAACTATATGAACGGCAAATAGGCATATGAAAACATGCTTAGCATCATTAGTCATTGGGGATATGCAAATTAAAGTCACAATTAAGTACTACTACATACCTATTAGAGTGGGGTTGACAAGGATGTGGAGCAACTGGAACTCTCAGGTACTACTGGTGGAAATACAAAGTAATATAATTAGTTTGGAAAATAATCGGGCAGGTTTTAAATAAGTCAAATATACACCTGATATCTGATGCAGCCATTCTACTCCAAGTTATTTGCCCTAAGAGAAAAGACAGAATATGCCTATACAAAATTTTGAATACACATATTCGTAGCAACTTTATTTGTAACAGCCCCAAACTGGGCCTAACTGAAATGTACATCAACAGGTAAATAACAAACACATTGTTTTATATCTATATAATGTAATAGTACTACTCAGCAATAAAAAGAAATAAACCATTGATTCAAATGACACCATGGAAGAATCTCAAAATAATTATGCTAGGTGAAAGAAGATAAACCAAAAAAAGTATATATGATTTAATTTTTATGAAGTATAAAATACACAAGCTAATATATAGTGACAGAGAATTGCTTGGAAATGGGCATGGGAGATAGGGAGGTTAAGAGAAAAAGTACAAAGAAATATGAGAAACTTTTGGGGTGATGTAAATATTCATCATGTTGATTGTGATAACAGCATCACAAGTCCATATGTATGTCAAATCTTATAAAAATATTCACTTTACTTTGATGCAGTTAATTTTTATGTAAATTATACATCAATAAAACCATTAAAAAATCCAAATTTAAAAGTACATGTCTTCAACATCACAGAAGTCTTCTGATATGGTCCAAAATGCAAACTGTTCTCACTGGGTTTAAACTATTTTTCTTAAGTATAGATAACAGTTTTCACCTATGTGCTCTACTGTTTATTTTCAACCCAGCATCATTCCAGCTTATTTTGCATTCCCCTTTGTATATCAGAATAGAAATTTGTAGCTGATTTTCCAGAATTCATTTTCAACATAGTTCTAGGCTTGTGTCCGACAAAGTGATTTGGAAGGTGGAGGAGAAGGAGAAGAGATTTGCAAACCCAAACAATATCTGGGCCTGAATTTCTTATTTAAGTCTGTATCTGAGAAACTATTCATATGCTGACTCTGGATGCATTCTTTATCTGAATCTGGAGAGAGTGAACTCCAGGAAACAGAATGAACTAAGTGTCTGTTCTTAGCTATGTGTCTAGGTATAAATGTTTACAGGTCCTTGCAGAAAGTTGGGTCCTTCTCCTAAATTTTATTCTGTTAACATTTCTGAAGGTTTTTTCTTTCCTTTTTCATTTTATTTTTAGATTTACAGGTGGAGGTTCGTAACAAGGGTATATTGAGTAATGCTGGGTTTGGGCTTCTAGCTGGTCACCCAGGTAGTGAACATAGTACACAACAGGAAGTCACCTAGTGAACATAGTACCCAATAGGACGTTTTTCAGCCCTTCTCCCTCCCTGTCTCCCTCCTTTTGGAGTCCACAATGTCTGTTATTCCCATCTTTATGTCTGTGTGTACCCACAGTCTGGCTTCCACTTATAATGAGAACATATGATATTTTGTTTTTTGTTTCTGCACTAATTCGCTTAAGATAATGACCTCTAGCTGCATACATGTTTCTGCAAAGGATATCATTTCATTCGTTTTATGGCTGCATAGTATTCCATGGTGTATATGTAACACATTTTCCATAGTCTATCCACAATTGATGGGCACCTAAGTTGTTTCCATGTCTTTGCTATTGTAAATAGTGCTGTGATAAACGTATGAGTGCATGTGTCTTTTTAGTAGAATGATTTATATTCCTTTGCATATATAGCCAGGTATGGGATCGCTGGCTTGAACCATAACTGTTTTTACTTGTTTTCTGAGAAATCTCCACACTGCTTTCCACAGGGGCTGAACTAATTTGCGTTCTCACCAACAGAGTATAAGTATTCCATTTTTTCTGCAAACTTGCCAGCATCTGTTATTTTTTGAATTTTAATAGTAGCTATTCTGACTGGCATGAGATGGTATCTCATTGTGATTTCGATTTGCATTTTTTTGATGATTAGTGATATGAAAGAATTTTTAATATGTTTGTCGGCCACTTGTATGTCTTCTGCTGAGAGGTGTCTGTTCAAATTCTTTGCCCACTGTTTAAAGGAGTTATTTGTTCATTTCCTGTTGATTTGTTAAAGTTCACTATAGACTCTGGGTACTAGTCCTGTGTAGGATGTATAGTTTGCAAATAATTTCTCCCATTTTATAAGCTGTCTTCTAACTGTGCTGATAGTTTCTTTTGTTGTGCAGAAGCCTTTTAGATTAAATAACTCCCACTTGCCAATTTTATTTTGTTGCAATTGCTTTTGAGAACTTAGCCAAAAATTTTTTGCCTAGGCTGATATCCAGAAGTGTGTTTCTTAGGTTTTCTTCTAGGATTTCTATGAGGTGTTACATTTAAGCCTTCAATCTCTCTTGAATTAATTTTTGTATATGGTGACAGACAGAGGTCCAGTTTTATTCATCTGCATATGTCTAGGCAGTTATCCCAGTACCATTTGTTGAATAAGTCCTTTCCCCATTGCATATTTCTGTTGGCTTTGTCAAAGATCAGATGATGATAGGTGTATGGCTTTATTTCTCTGTTCTCTATTCTGTTCCATGGGTCTTTGTGTTCGTTTCTGTACCATTACTAAGGCCAAGTTTTAGTTACCTAGCCTTGTACTACAATTTGAAGTTGGGTACTGTGATGTCTCTAGTTTTGTTCTTTCTTTTTGTTAAGGATTGCTTTGGCTATTCAGGCTCTTTTTTTGTTCCAGATGAATTTTAGAATGTTTCTGTTAATTCTGTGAAAAATGACACTGATAATTTGATAGGAATAGTGTTGAATTTGTAGATTGTTTTGGGCAATATGGACATTTTGATGACATTGATTCTTCCAATCCATAAGCACAGAATATTTTTCCATTTGTTTGTGTGCTCTATGATTTCTTTCAGCTGTGTTTTATAGTGCTTCTTGTATAAGTCTTTCACCTCATTGGTTAGCTGTATTCCGAGGTATTTTGGGGCATGTGGCTATTGTAAATTGGATTTCTTGAACCCTCTCTCAGTATGATCACTATTGGTTTATAGAATTGCTCCCAATTTTTTAATGTTGACTTTGTATCTTGAAACTTCCCTGAAGTCATTTATTAGTTCTGGAGCCTTTTGATGGAGTCTTCAGTCTTTTCTAGGTATAGAATTATATTGTTAGTGAAAAAAGATAATGTAACTTCTTTCCCTATTTGGAGGCCTTTCACTTCTTTCTTTTGCCTGCTTGCTCTGGGTAGGACTTCTAATACTATGTTGAATGGGAGTACTGAGAGTAGGCATTCTTGTCTTGTTCCTGTTCTCAAGGTGAATGCTTCCAGCTTTTGCCCATTAAGCATGATGTTGGCTATGGGTTTGTCAGAGGTCACTCTTATTATTTTGAGGTATATTCCTTCAATACTTAGTTTGTTGAGGGTTTTTATCATGAAGAATTATTGGATTTTATAGAATGCTTTTTCTATGTCTATTGAGATGATCATATGAGTTTGGGTTTTAATTCTGCTTATGTGGTGAATCACATTTATTGATTTGTGTGTATTGAAACAACCTTGGATCCCAGGAATAAAGCCTCCTTGATTCCAGGAATGAAGATGAGCTTTTTGATGTGCTGCTGGATTCAGGATGCTAGGTTTTGTTGATAATTTTTGTGTCTATGTGCATCAACGATTTGACCTTTGGTTTTCGTTTATCATTGTGTCTTTACCAGATTTTGGTATCAGGATAATACTGAATTTGTAGAACCATTTAGGGAAGAATCTCTCCTTGATTTTTTGGAATATTTTCAGCATGATTGGTATCAGTTCTTTGTACGTCTGGTAGAATTTGGCTGTGAATCCATCAGGTATGGGACTTTTTTATTGGTACATTTTTTATTACTGATAAGCTGCATTTCACTAAAATTTAAAAGTTACACTCTTATGAAATGACATGTCAAGAAAATGGGAGACAAAACACAAACTGAGTAATCCATTGCGCTTGAACAAATCTTTCTTGATATTTTAGTTTCTCTCCATGTAAGAGACATATTTCAACTGCGTTTAGTCTGCCATCTTACCAGAAAAGGTTTTTGTTTTCTTTTGTTATGTTATAAAGTGAAAACTCATAGGAAATAAGCATAATGGAGTGTTTGTTTCTGCTGCAGACACTTCATAGGAAAAGACCAGCTTTAACAATCTGTGTAATCATGGGGACTTCTTTTGTGATGACCTCAGAGTGTTATCTCTGATAGTTGATAGCCATCTTGGTATAGGACAGTGTTCACAAACAAAATCTTGTAAACAACTATCAGGCAGGCAGCAACAAAACCATCAGGGAAGTTTTTTAAAAATGAAACCCTTTGAATCTTGGAAATTGTGGTTTGAAATCTTGGAAATTGTGATTCCTAAAGTTAGTGGTTTTGTCCCAACATCTGTAATTTTAAATAACTCACAAGTTAATTCATTTCTCACACAACCGGGTTTTAGAACCTCGATTATCAGTTGATATGTCTTTATCAATTTGTAAAGCAAGAGAAGAGGAAAGTTCTAACTCATGCTTCAGTCTATTGATGCAAATCTACATGTGGGTTCCCTACATCACCAGAGGAAATTATTTGATTAAACTTTGGCAACAAAATGTTGCATATGACCACAGTAGAAAGCGTCCTTGAGGCCAGATCTCCATGAGTATAGCGTTAACACTTGTTGCCTGACTGTTATAAGCAAGCAATTTATCTTGGAGTCATTGAAATTGTGAGGGAATAAGCTATTAATCTGAGGTCATATCTTATCAGTAAATGTCAGTCACTGCTCTACATGTTAGGATACAGTGCTGAAAAACATAGACTCAGTAACAGCAAGACTTCTTAACACTCCCTCTGATTTCAACTCAAAGCCCTTGTCTGACATCCCATTGAGTTATACCACTGGCCTGCAATGGATACATGAAAGTATTGGCCTGTATTAAAATATCCAAGAAAATGGAAATCTCACCTACAGAAATACCCTAGGATGCTCTGCTAAAGATCTTTTATGTCAGATAGTGTCCAAAGAACAAAATTAATAAAATAGACCATAGAGATGATAACATCTGCCCATCATATTTACAAGGACCACCTGAGACTGGCATGGGCCTTACAAATGAGGTCAGGGTTGAGGACCTATTTCGGACTTTTGGAAGGAGGCCAGGAAAACATTCATCCCAGTTCACCCCCTGTCCACCAGAGGGAGTGGCTGCCTAACACAAGCTCATTTCCTGCTGTCACTGTAGGTTTCATTGTGATTTCTTCATGTTAAGGATCAAGATCATTATTTGGGTCACACACTAAAGATGAACTGTTCTCCAGGCTTAGTATCTGTGATACTCTTACTGCTTGGTAAGTAAGATGCCTTTTAAAATTTGGACTCTGTCTTCTATCAAGCCAAAAACAATCTTTAACCACAATTTGACCTAAGAACACTATGCTCAAGGCTAAACATATCTCTCTATGTCTCTCTCTCTCTCTCTTTTTTTTCCCTAGGAAGAACACGTGGAGATTCAGTGACCCAGATGCAAGGGCCAGTGACTCTCTCAGAAAGGGCCTTCCTGACTATAAACTGCACGTACACAGCCACAGGATATCCTTCCCTTTTCTGGTATGTCCAATATCCTGGAGAAGGTCCACAGCTCCTCCTGAAAGCTGCGAAGGATGACGACAAGGGAAGCAACAAAGGTTTTGAAGCCACATACCGTAAAGAAACCACTTCTTTCCACTTGGAGAAAGACTCAGTTCAAGAGTCAGACTCAGCTGTGTACTTCTGTGCTCTGAGTGACACAGTGACAGGGACTGCAAGGGGAGTTGAGCACAAACTCTAAGCAGCACGAGGGGCCTGGGTGCTGAGTGTCAGCCACTGTGATCCACTCCGGTTCCAGCACAGTCTATGGTTGTTTGTGCCTCAGTTTCTCTGATTAATGCAGCAATCATACACATGGCCAGAGGAGAAAAACAAGAAATGGACATCCCCAAACCCAGCTCTTGGTAGTGAAATTAGAAACAGACGTTGACACCAAGTAGTTCCTCATCCAGTGCCAAAGTAATTTCAGATTAAACCACAGAAACAATGAAGCGGTCCCTGTGCTCATCCTTGCAGACAAAGTTCCACCTCCACCTCTTGTTCCAGGTCACTCTGGTAAATATTGGAGGTAGATGTGTTCTGTTACATTTTTACACAGCCAAATGTGCCAGAGAAGGTGGCATCTCTATAATGTCTCCCTAACAGAGTACAGCAGGATAGATGACAGGAGAGCTACAGCTCCTCAGTTCAGTTCAAATGTCTATGCAGGATTCCTAATAGAGAAAGAAGGGAAGAGAAGAAAGGAGGAGGGACAGAATGCCACTGTAACAAAACAATGCAGAGAGGAAAGCAACAATTGTCAGAGAGAGGAAAGTTTCTTTTCTGGTAAACCAGATGGTAGACAAAGTCTGATTTTCCAAAAAGAAAGGGAAGGATCAAAAGCATTATTGAAGAAATGACTCATTTGTAAATCATAATAAGTATTCTTTACTTGTTACATTGATCAATAGGCTTTCTAACAACAAGTCCTTAAGTGAGTTAGTTTTGCTGTGCCGATGGAAGATTAAGCATACAGATTCATATTTGCATCCCTGTGAAATCCTGTTAAAGACAGTAAAGAAATTGAAAAGGGCATAAAACCACAAAAAGAATAGAAAAGGAGGTGACAGCAGACAGTGATATCAATAAAATTTTAGAAGGCAAGAGTGTATGGAGAAGTGAAAACTTGCATAGAAGACCAGATAAAGAAGAAACATGGGCCTAGTGAAAGGAGACTACAAGGAATACGCAGTGTGTGTTAAGCCTTGATGGAAAGGTTTAGAAATCAAAAGTACCAATGACCTTTGAATAATTGGTGAAGACAATGCTTTGTGTATGTGTTTCTACTTTGAGGGTATCTGAAAAGAGGGTATGAAAAGGGAAAAGAAAGAAAATGTATAATTAATAGACCACCCATGCTCTCCACCACTATCTGTTTAACAAGTGATGATCATTTCCCAAACCCAGAAGAAAATTGGAATTTAATATTTCATTAATTGAAGTACAGAACATAATAACACATGAAAGCAGAATAAAATTACAATGTTAAAATATCATAGTCAATTATTTAATATAAGAAATATAAAATATTGCTTATGAAATATTCTCATAGTAGTCTGTGTATTTCAACCCAGTTGTCTTCTAGATAAGTTTCACTAATTTATACTATCCGTAGTGGTGATTTGGCAGAATACTTATTTTCCTTAAACCTTATGTATTACTAAACTTTTTGACATTGACTAATCAGTTAGAATTTCGTTTAAAGAATATTTCATTTACTTATGAATGAGATGGAGCTTCATTTAATATATTTAAAAGCTATTTACATTTTTTGATATATTGCCATTCATATTCATATTGCCCCCCCCCTTTTTTTTTACCATTTATTGTCATTATTTCCCACATCTACCATTGTTCCAACTATTAGATATTGGCAAACCCTCACCCTTTGAAAAATTATTTATTTTTTAAGAGCAGTTTTAGTTTACAGCAAGATCTAGAGAAGGGTACAGAGATTTACCACATACCCTCTATCCCTTCCCAGATATACGTCATCTCCCATTATCAACATCCACCACCACAGTGATGCATTTGTTACAACTGATGCACTTACATTGACACATCATAGTCACTCAAAATTCATAGTTCACATTAGGGTTCACGCTTAGTGTAGCATAATATACAGATTTGGACAAATGTGTAATGCCATATATCTATCATTGTAGTATCAGACAGAGTAATTTCGCTGTCCTAAAAGTCCTTTGTGCTCTGGTATTCATTCATTTCCCTATGTAACCCCTGGCCACCTCTGATCTTTTAGTGTTTCCATGATTTTGCCTTTTCCAGAATGTCATATACTCGGCATCATAAAGTATGTAGACTTTTCACACCGACTCCTTTCACTTAGTAACATGCATTTAAGGTTTCTTTCGTGTCTTGACAGCTCATTTTTTTAGTATTGAATAATATTCTCTTTTCTGGATACATCATAGTTTATTTATCCATTCATCTTCTGAAGGGCATTTTGGTTGCTTCAAAGTTTTGGTAATTATGAATAAAGCTGCCATAAGTATCCCTTTGGAAGTTTTGGTGTAGACATGTGTTTTCCACTACTTGGATAAATACCAATGAGGAAAACTGCTGGATCATATGGAAAGAATATACTTTTTTTAAAGCTGCCAAATTGTGCTCAAAGTGGCTGTACCATTTTGCATTCCCACCAACAATGAATGAGAGTTCTTTTTTGTTTATATCCTTGCTACCATTTGTTTTGTCAGAGGTCTGGATGTTGGCCATTCAAATAGGTGTATCATGGTATCTCATTGTTGTTTTAATTTTCATTTCCCTGATGCCATATGATAAAGAACAACTTTTCATATGCTTATTTGCCATTTACATATTTTCTTTGCTGAAATATGTGTTAAAGTCTTTTATCCATTTTTCTTGGTCAGACTGTTTTCTTATTGTTGAATTTTAAGATGTTTTGCATAACAGTTCTTGATCAAATATGTCTTTTGCAAATATTTTCGCCCAGTCTGTGTTTTGTCTCCCATTTTCTTGGCATTGCATTTCATAGGAGCATAACTGCTAAATTTTAGCGAAGTGCAGCTTATCAATAATTTTTTTCCAGAGAACATACCTTTGTCTTTGTATAAATCATTGCCAAACCCAAGGTCATCTAGATTTTATCCTACATTGCCTTCTTGGAGTTTTGTTTTGCATTTTACACTTACATCTATGGTTGCTTTTGAGTTAATTTTGTGAATAGTATAAGGTCTGTGCCTAGAGTCTAGATTAATTTTCTTTCCTTTTTCTTTTTTTGCTTCTGAATGTCCAGTTATTCCAGCACCATTTATTGACAAAACTGTCTTTACTCCATTGTATTGCTTGTGCTCCTTTGTCAAAGAATAGTTGACTACTTTTATGTGGGTCTATTTCTGGGTTCTCTATTTTGTTCCATTGATCTATTTGTTTATTCTTTTGCCAGTGTCACGGTGTCTTGATTATTGTAGCTTTACAGTAAGTCTTAAAATCAGGTATTGTCATTCATCTGACTTTATTCTCCTATAAGACCTTTTTTTCCCCCATAATTCTGGGTCCTTTGCTGCTCCATATAACCTTTAGAATGAGTTTATCAATATTCACAAAAAATTGTTGGGATTTTAATTGAGATTGCATTGAACCTACAGGTTAAATTGTGAGGAATGAACATTTTGACGATATTGAGTCTTCCTACTCATGAACATGTCATCTGGGAACAAAGTTATGCTTCTTTTTTCCCCAATCTGTATGCCTTTTTTTTCTTTTTTTACTTGTCTTATTGCATTAGCTAGGACTTGCAGTATGATGCTGAAAAGAGTGGAGAGAGGCCCATCTTTGCCTTGTTCCTGATGTTAGTAGAAAAGCATCAGTTTTTCATCATTATGATGTTAGCTGTAGATTTTTGAACATATTATTTATGAAGTTGAAAGAATTCCACTCTATTTCTAGTTCACCAAAAGTTTTATCATGAGTGGGTGCTGAAATTTGTTAAATTATTTTTATGCATTTATTGATAAAATCATGATTTTTCTAGAGACTTGAAAAGTTGAGAAGTTTATAGCCCATAGACACAGGCTCACTAAAAGACTGAGAACAAATTGTGGGCCTATAGAACACTTCCTGTCCCCTCACACCTTACCACCATAGCACTAACAGCCTATTTACAGCAGTTCCTTTTACCAAGTATGTCATGTCTGACTGTCAAGAAAAAATTACAGGGCATATTAAAAGGGAAAATACAATTTGAAGAGACAGAAAAATCATCAGAAAAATACATCAGGGTTGTTGGAATTATCAGACCCAGGAATTTGAAACAAATATGCCAACAGCTCTAATAATGAAGTAGAGAGCATGCCAGAACAGATGGGCAATGTAACAGAGAGACAGACATCGTAAGAAAAAACCAAGAAAAAAAATGCTAGAGATCAAAATACTGCAACAGAAATGAAGAATGTCGTTGGCTGACTTGTTAGTAGACTGGACGTAGCTGAGGAAAGAATTTCTTAACTTAAATATATATCAGTAGAAACATCCAAAACTGAAAAAGCAGAGAAAACAAAGACTAAAAAAACCCAGAAAAGAATATCTAAAATATTCAAAACTGTGGAACAACTGTAAAAGTGTACTATACATGTAATGGGAATGTCACACGGAGAAGAGAGAGAAATTAACAGAAAAAATATTTAAAATAATGATGGAGAATTTCTCCCAAAATAATGCCAGATACCAAACCACAGATCTAAGAAGCACAGAGAACACTTGGTAGCATAAATGTCAAAACTCCCCCAAACCCTAAGTATATCATTTTCAAACTAGAAAATCATAGATAGAGAAAATATCTTGAAGAAGCTGGCAAGGGGTGGAGTGGGGGAAATGCCTTACCTGTACAGGAACAAACATAAGAATTACATCCAACTTCTCTTCAGAAATCATGCAAGGAGGAGAGAGTATAGTAAAATATTTAAAGTGCTAACAGAAAAAACCACCAACCTAGAATTCTGTACCCAGAGAAATTATCTCTCAAAAGTACAAGAGAAATAAAGACATTTTCAGACAAAATTGGGGATATGTGTTGCCAAGTAGTCCTGCCTTGCAAGAAATGTTAAAAGTTCTTTAAAGATAAATTAAAAGTTCAGGTTTCTTCTATGGCAGACTTGTATAAATATGAATTCATTCAAAATATAAATATATAAATAAAAATAAACCTCGAGTAAGTCTCAGTTCAACTATAGAAAAATAAGAAAGTGCTTTTATGAGACGTTTAGCTAAAAGTGCAATTCCTGTTCGTCCTTTTGCACACTAGTGGAGACTGTTCCATAACCAGAGAACTCACTTGCAAATCTGAAAACCTAATTAGCTTCCTTCTTAGAAACACTCTGCTTATTCTTACATTTATCAGCTTATTAGAACATGACAGCAGGTGTAAGAAGGTTCTCCATCAGTAATCCAAACTCGGTGCCTGTCATTGTAAGGAATATGCAACTGATGCTGGAGACCAGGGATTTCATTCCTGCTTTTGCAGGGAAGAAGTGAGCTTATGTAGACCATGATCTCTCTCCTGCATCTGTGACAAGAATTCTGCTACTGCTTGATGAAAAGGGGTCACTGAGAACTCTGAATTTTTTATGTTTATTGGATTCCAATGAGGGGGCAAGTAAAGGCTCTGAGAGCCTGATGGTTGCCCTCTCTGAACTCAGCAAAACATTGTAAAAATAGTACATGAAAATAAAAGGTAAATGAAACAGATAAAATTTTATTATTCTCTTGTAAGTGTGCAGAAAATGATACTCTATCTTAGTTTTCCCTTAGTTATATCAAAGTCTTGAAAATTTAGCCTTTACCAAAGCATTTCTTTTTCCATCTAGGCATAACACTTCTGCTCTAAACTCATACAAATTATTAGAACATTTCTCAATTACCGCAAAAAATCCTTCAATTTCCTAGTAATTAGTCACAGAAGAAAACTATTATGATAAAAACAGATGGTATTTGTTCTAGCATATAAGTGAATAATTTATGTTTCATATGAGAGTAGAAGTCACAGCATCAAATGATCAAAGCTGAATAAAATTTTAGCAGTAGCTTTTCGTATCCTCCCCTCCACATTTCATCCTCTCCTTTTTAAAAGAGGTTAACAAGGACAAAGTGTGGCCTGCCTGTGTTCTCTCTCAGCTCAGTCACTTTCATGTCTTTGAAATCAGATAATGTCATGGGACTGAGTCCTTCTCAGCTGAATCCATGAGAAATAGTTCATCTTTTCAGAAACTGGTAAACAAGTGAAGCATTTCAATTCACACATTGTGAATGTCACCATTTACCATGTGATTTGTTGATTAGGGAACAAAAAGGAGAGGTAGTGAAGTGAGCAGTTAAGAGAATTTAAGAGCCCATTTGCCTGGGTTTGAATCTAATCTTGGATGCTTACAACTGTATAACCTTGGCTAAGTTGCTTAACTTTTGAACTACCATTTGCAGCAGGGATTAAATGAATATATGTATTTGAAATTCTGGTCCATGATAAGTGCTCAGTAATTGTTAGCTGATTATAAAAGCTACTATAAAATCTTCTATAATACTGAGAAACTAAGAAGTCACTTGCGTTCAGGGAGAGAAAAATTACCATTTCGGTGGTTAATCATTTAGTAAATAAGCAAGAAAAGAAGAATACATGTTGACCTAAAATAATAATGAAGCCCTTATATGTACAATGTGCTGTATCAGGACATTTGTCTACTGATAGCAGTATAAAATATTGCTTTTACCTGGAATGAACTTATCAGAAAAAAGCTTATAAATTAAGTGAGGAACAAGAAAAAATACATAAAACTTAATCAATAGTTAAAATTATAAGTATGTAGACAATTAAGTTTTAAAGGTATTTTCAGGAGGAGATCACTGTGTTACAGAAAAGACAAGGGGAGACATCATGGGGAAATAGAAAATTTAATTAAGCTTTAAAAGGCAGACACATATTAAATTTGTTGATTATACAATTATTTCTTAAATAAGCAACCGGTGTTTTTGTAGGTTTGATGAATAGAATAATAAACAAAATAGACAAATTCAGAGACCAAAAGAGCTTCGCTCATGGGGCTTGCATCTGGCTTTGTCTACAGTGCTCAACTTTCTCTTAGAGAAATATCCTATGAAGTTTTTGTTTTAACATAGATCTTTCTCTTGCTTCCTATAACAATTGGCCTGTTTTATGTGATGATGAAAAGGTAAAGTTTTTTTTGTTTTGTTTTGTTTTTGGGAACAGGTATCACTATGTTGCCCAGGCTGGTCACAAACTCCTGGGCTCAAGTGATCCACCTGTCTCAGCCAACCCAGTAGCTGGGACTATAAGCCCACACTACCACACCTGGCCAAGTTCTAGGTATTTAACTGCTGTATCTGTCACTTACTAAATTATGTGGCCATGGACACATTACTTAATTTAGAGCATCTACACATCATCAATTTTAATAACATACAACTTACCACACCACTGTAAAGATTGAATTAAATTAAATGAATTTAACTACATGATTGAATTTAACCAAAAATAATTTTTCAACTGATGATAGTTATTCTGGAATGCAGACGAAATGTGGATAAAACAGAACATAACATAAAATAACTAGAAAATTTAAGTATAGATTAAGGTTTAGCTTTCCACTCTCCTGCTATTGATTATGTTATTTTACTATGGTTAAGGCTGAGTCACCCTTTATTTCACATTGACCTTATTCCATCCAATTATTTGAACGGACTCTAATGGCTTTCTTGTTTTGTTTCTTTAGTTCACAGGTTTTATGCACAGAAGAAACATTTTTGCTCCTGATGTAACTTAGTGTAAATTCTAAGATGAATTCGCATGAGCCTTATGGAGCGGGTCTCAGATATAATACTATTACATTGAGCTACGGTGCCAACAATTAGATCTGTATTTGGGGGATCATTTAACAGCTTTCTGCATTGGAAAGGAGAGAAAATAAGCTTTCTGGGCCTTCCTTGGGGAGGAATGCTTTTTGGGTATTCAATTTATAGCTTGTATATATACATGGCAGACGCTCAGGAAGTATCACAGAAGAAAAAAAGGACAACAATCTAGCAGATAAACAAGTGTCGCTCTCCAACAAATCAGCACCTGGTCCTACCAAGGTCCTTTTCCATGTTACCTCTTCAGAGATCAGGAGGAGCTGTGTGATCTGTGCATGGGGAAATGGATCTTGTTTCTGGTTGGCTGAGGGGACTCTCAGCTTCCTGTAATAACAGAACTATGAATATTCACTCAGAGAAACAAAGTATTGGCTTGGTCGTGTTTGAGGGCTCCCAGACCCCAACCAGAGCCCACAGTAAGTCTCATGGATAAAGTGGAGAAGCCCTTGGGAGTTTTGTTCTTGATTTTCTCTTGGCATCTGTGCTGTGAATTTTGGGGCTCTGGAAATATCATTGAAAAGAGCAATTTGTAGTATTTTCTTTAAAAGTCTGGAAATTGCAGAAGGGTGGTTAGGGCCTCTATGCTCACCTATGGGGACTTGAAAAGAGAGTATATCTTCCAAAAGTAGTTAGCCATGAATGAATGCCCTCTGTCTGTGCTTCTCTGTTTAAATAGGGGCAAACAGCCTCCATATTTTGGAGCAGAGTCCTTCATTCCTGAGTATCCAGGAGGGAATGCACACCATTCTTAATTGTACTTATGAGGAGAGAATGTTCTCTAACTTCTACTGGTTCTGGCAGGGTCTGGAAAAGTACTTGTGTCTTTGACCTTAATTCAATGAAGCCATATGGAGCAGGGAGACAAACATTTTAAAGAAGCCCTTGGAAAAGAGAAGTTTTATAGTGTTTTGAATATGCTGGTCTCTCATAATGGAGATTCAGGCACCTACTTCTGTGCTTTGCAGCACAGGGTCCCCAAGCACCTGCAGCCTGTACCACAACCTGCAGCTGGAACCCTGGACACAGGTCTTGCCTTGCAGGTGGGAGTGAAGGTGTCATCTTTACATGTAGAGGGAACTTCTTTATAACCTCTGTCTCCAAACAGAAGTGGAGGATAATGCAGAATCTTTCTTATTTGATGAAGCTGAATTTATATTAAATTAAATTTCATTTTGTTATTATTGAAATTTCATTCTTCAATGTAGATTGTGCTGTGCTGGTTCTGGGCCTGTTTGCCACAGATCCCTTCCACTGCTCTGTCCTTTACTCTAAAGTGGTAAACCTCTATGGCACAAGCTCTGAGGCCAAGAGGCAAGTTTTCTCCATGCTGTACTCTCACCAACAGTATTTTACCCATTTGCTTGTAAATTCATGATGTTTCTTGCATTTGTATCATCTATACTATTATTTACTTAATTTAATATTAAATTAACTTTTATGTTGAGTAGACTTCAAAACTCTGTAAAACATTGTTCTTATTTTAATGGATACTATCAGTGAAACCATATTTGATATAAACTATACATCTGATGTGCAGGCTATATTTGTTCTTGATACAAATTAAAATAACATTACATGTATAACAATTAAAAAGACCATCTGTGTACTGCCTAACATGACCTCCTATGTTAACCACAATTTAGAAAATGCTGATCCTCATTTAATAGATGAAAAAGGTAGACTCAACAGGGACAGCATTACTTACTTACTCAAAGCATGAATTACAGCAAAATGGAAGCTAGGAGTGGAACACAGACATTCTGGCCCCTTGTCACTTGCTTTTTCCATGAAGGATGTAAAGCAGGTTTCAGTGTTTGAAAAAAGAGTGGTATGTTGTAATTTTAAACTAAATTATACTTTTATTACTTAATTATATGTTCATTAGAATAAATTAGGAGATATAAACCCCCAGAAAAGATAGAACACTCCTATAATTTCATAACCTAGAAATGATAGCTATTTGCATGTAAAAAAATGTTTGGTGCACATATAAGGCTATATTTTTGTATAAATGTGGTTTATAATATATCAAGTATTTATTAGCACACTTTTCTTTCAACTTTATATTTAGGTATTTTCAACTCAGGAAGTATATATTTTGGAATAATTTTAAATTATTGCCTAGTTTCCATTATATAAATATGTTTCTATAAATCTTTTTTTGGTATTGTTTCCACTTATACAGTATTATAGACAATGTTTTTATTAACATCATTACAGTTGTAACTTTAATGGAAGTGCAGTTGCTTGAATAAAGAAAAACACATGATACTGAATCCCTAATTTCCATGAAGCTATTTCTCACCGAACTGTAATTTCAGCAGTAGCACATGATGATGCTAATTTCCCAATATAATTAGCTTCCATTTTGTTAAGTAAAATATTCAGTTTTTTATTATTCTTTTCTTTTAATTTGTGATTTTATACCTTTTATTATTAAAATAAATAAATAAAATGAGATGAGAAAACATCAGATTCCATCACACAGAAAAGTATCCTTTTATACAGTAACATGTATTTTCGAGAGTGTGAAAAATACTGTTCTGATCCAAGCTACCTTCTAACTGGTCTCTCTTTTCTCAAGGCAATCAATTCTCTATGATCTTGCTCTCGAAGTGTGAACCAGCATCGAAGTGTGAACCAGCATTGTCTGAACTTGTGCTGATTCTCAGGCTCCACCCTAGGCTGATTGAATTTGAATCTGAATTTTATCAAGATTTCCAGGCAAGGCCGGGCGCGGTGGCTCAAGCCTGTCATCCCAGCACTTTGGGAGGACGAGACGGGCGGATCACGAGGTCAGGAGATCGAGACCATCCTGGCTAACACGGTGAAACCCCGTCTCTACTAAAAAATACAAAAAACTAGCTGGGCGAGGTGGCAGGCGCCTGTAGCCCCAGCAACTCGGGAGGCTGAGGCAGGAGAATGATGTAAACCCGGGAGGCGGAGCTTGCAGTGAGCTGAGATCTGGCCACTGCACTCCAGCCTGGGTGACACAGCGAGACTCT
>NW_016815584.1:81828-88360 GCF_001698545.2 Rhinopithecus bieti | reverse complement strand
GACACAGCGAGACTCTGTCTCAAAGAAAAAAAAAAAAAAAAAGATTTCCAGGCAATTCTATCACATCAAAGTTTAAGAAGCACCCATCTGATGAGTTGTCAGAATGATTTTTTAAAGTATAAATAAAGAGCATTCTCCATCTGTCAAACATGCTTCAGTGGCTTTCTATTGCTCCTGGAATAGTGTGGTGGCTTTCAGGCTGTGATAGAAAAGGATCTATATAATTCGAACCTCCCTTGTCCCTTTTCCTGGCTCTCTGTGCAGCAAAACTACTGATTCTCTTTTAATTTTCTGGACTTGCCATGTCCTTTCCCACACGTAGGCTCTCTTTCATCCATCTGAAATGTTCTTCCCCTAAATCTTGTTGAGCCTGACTCAACAAGAGTCATTCTTCAGGTCTCAGCTCAAATGTTACTACTGTAGAAAAAAACCTACTGACCTTTGCTGCTCTTCCTGACTAATGTAGCCATCCCTAATCCTCCCCCAACTCTATCAGAACACTCTAGTTATTTCTCTTATGTTAATTATCACAACATGGAGTTACATTCTTGGTTTATTTGCCAGTATGTTCATTGCCCATAATTTCTACTAGAATACAATCTTTATGATGTCAGGGGTATTGTTGGTTTAGTTCATGGCTTGATTCTTTTTGTTTGTTTTCTTTTTTTTTTTTTTTTTCTAACTTTTATTTTAGGTTCTGAGGGTACATGTACAGGTTTGTTATATGGGTAAATTGCATGTCACGGGGACTTGGTGTAAAGATTATTCCATCACCCAGATAATGAGCATAGTACTTGGTACATAGTGTTTGGATCTTCACCCTCTTCCTACTCTCCACCTTCAAGTAGGCTCCAGTGTCTGTTGTTTTCTTCTTTGTTTTCATGTATAATCAACGTTTAGCTCCCACTTATAAGTGAGAACATGTAGCGTTTGATTTTCTGTCCTGTATTAATTTGCTTAGGATAATGGCCTTTAACTGTATCAATGTTGGTGCATAGGACATGATTTCATTCATTTTTATGACTGCATAGTATTCCATGGTATATATGTACCACATTTTCTTTTTCCTGTACACCATTGATATGCATCTAGATTGTTTCCATAGCTTTGCTATTGTGAATAGTGCTGCAATGAACATGTGTGTGTGAGTGTCTTTACGGTAGAGTGATTTATATTTCTTTGAGAATATGCCCAGTAATAGGATTGATGGGTCTGATAGTATTTGTTTTATGTTATTTGATAAATCTCCAAATGGCTTTCCATAGTGGCTGAACTAAGTTATATTGCCACCAGTGGTGTAAAAGCATTCCCTTTTCTCCCCAACTTTGCCAGCATATGTTATGTTTTTAGTTTTTAGTAGTAGCCTTTTGATTGGTATGAGATGGTATCTCATTGTGGGTTTTTTTTTTTTTTTTTTGAGACGGAGTCTTGCTCTGTCGCCCGGGCTGGAGTGCAGTGGCTGGATCTCTGCTCACTGCAAGCTCCGCCTCCCAGGTTCACGCCATTCTCCTGCCTCAGCCTCCGGAGTAGCTGGGACTACAGTCGCCCGCCACCTCGCCCGGCTAGTTTTTTGCATTTTAGTAGAGATGGGGTTTCACCGTGTTAGCCAGGATGGTCTCGATCTCCTGACCTCGTGATCCGCCCGTCTCGGCCTCCCAAAGTGCTGGGATTACAGGCTTGAGCCACCGCGCCCAGCCGACTCATTGTGGTTTTGATTTGCATTTCTCTAATGATTAATGATCTTGAGCATTTTTTATATGTGTGGTGGTTGCATTGATGTCTTCTTTTGAGAAGTATCTGTTTGTGTTGTTTTCCCATTTTGTCTGTCCATGTTGTTTGTTTTTTTGCTTGTTAATTTGCTTAAGTTTCTTATAGATTCTGGATATTATACCTTTGTCTGATACATTTGCAAATATTTTCTCACATTCTGTAGGTTGCCTGTTTACTCTGTTGATAGTTTCCTTTGCTGTGTAAAAGTTCTTTAGTGTAATTGGAACAGGAATTAAAAGAAATTAAAGACTGTGTAAGCAAACACTCAGTTATATGTAAGAAAACCCAATTCCCTCTGAGGCAGAGAAAGGGCTGGAGTCCTTTAAAATTAACTGCCTGTTTTACTCTCTGTGGCTAGTGAGCCTTATCTCTCCCTTTCTCAGGCATTGTGAAAACTCTGTTTCTCTAGCTGTACAGCTGCAGGGTCACTAGACAGATAATCTCAAGTTGTAAAACATGTTGTTCCTTGAAAAGTAAGAAATATGCATGCCTTAATTGAATAACTGTCTTTGTTTTTCACTTCTGTAATACGCTTCTCCCTGCACAGATCTCCCCTGACCCCACAAAATGCTTAAAAGGTAGCTCGACTCTTTGTTCAGGGCTCAGCCCTTTGGATGTTAATCCAACTTGGTCGGTGCATCTAAATAATTTGATAATTCCTCCTCAACCTCTTAGTCTCTCTGATTCCTTAATTATCCCGCGGCATAATTAGGTCCCATTTGTCAATGTTTGGTTTCTTTTTTGCAATTGCTTTTGGAGTCTTGGTCATGAAATCTTTGCCAGGCTTATGTCCAGAATAGAATTTCATAAGTTTTCTTCTAGGGTTTTTTTAGTTTTAAGTTTTACATTTAAATCTTTAGTCCATCCTGAGTTTATTTTTGTATATGGTAAAACAAAGAGATCCAATTTCAATCTTCTGCACATGGCTACACAGTTACTCCAGTACCATTTATTGAATAGGGAGTCCTTTCCCCATTGGTTGTTTTTGTTGGCTGTGCCGAAGATCAGGTGATCATAGGTGTGTGGCTTTGTATATTGGTTCTCTATTCTGTTCCATTTGTTTACGGTTTTTGTTAAGTTTTGGTTACTTAGCCTTGTACTACAATTTAAAGTTAGATAATATGATGCCTCCAGTTTTGTTCTTTCTTTTGCTAAGTATTGCTTTGGCTATTCAGGCTCTTTTTTTGGTTCCATATGAATTTTAGAATGGTTTCTACTAATTCTGTGAAAAATGACACTGATAATTTGATATGAGTAGTGTTGAATCTGTAGATTGCTTTGGGCAGTGGTGGACATTTTGATCACATTGATTCTTCCAATCTATGAGCCTGAAATGTGTTTTTATTTGTTTACGTAGTCTATTATTTTTTTTCAGCTGTGTTTTGTAATTCTTATTTTAGGTATCTTTCACCTCCCTGGTTAGCTGCATTCCTAGATAACTTTTTTTGTGTGGCTATAGTGAATGGGATTGTGTTCTTAACTTTGCCCTCAGCTTGGATGTTTTCAGTTTATAGAAATGCTACTTATTCTTGTACATTGATTTTATATCCTAAAACTTTGGTGAAGTTGTTTATTAAATCTAGGAACCTTTTAGCAGAGGCCATGGGGTTTTCTAGGTAAAATGTCATATAGTCTGTGAGGAAAGCGAGTTTGACTTCCTCACTTCCTATTTGGATGCCATTTATTTCTTTCTCTTGACTGAATGTTCTGGCTAGGACATCCAGTACTATGTTGAATAGGAGTGGTGAGAGTGAGCATCTTTGTCATGTTTTGGTTCTCAAATGGAATGCTTCTAGCTTTTGCTTGTTCACTATTATATTGGCTGTGGATTTGTCATAGATGGCTCTTATTATTTTGAGGTATGTTTCCTCAATGCCTACTTTGTTGAGGAGTTTTACCCTGAAGAGATTTTGAATTTCATTAAATAATTTTCATAAATCAAATAAAATGATTAAATATTTTTATGTCTATTGAGGTATGTAGTGTTTTTAGTTCTGTTTATGTGATGAATCACATTTATTGATTTGTATATGCAACCTTGCATTTCAGAAATAAGGACTACTTGATTCTGCTGGATTAGCTGTGGGATTTGGTTTGGTAGTATTTTGTTTAGGATTTTTGCATGTATATTCATCAAGGATATTGGTCTGAAGTTTTCTTTTTTGGTTGTGCTTCTTCTAGGCTTTGGTATCAGAATAATGCTGGCCTCATAGAATGAGGTAGGGAGGAGCTCCTATTCCTCAATATTCTGGAATAGTTTCAAAAAGTACCAGCTCTTCTTTATATGTCTGGTAGATTTTGGCTATGAATCTTTCCAGTCCAGGGCTTTTTCTTGTTGTAGGTTTTTATTACTAATTCAATTTCAGAGCTCCTTATTGGTCAGTTCAGAAAATTAATTTCTTCCTGATTCAATCTTGGGAGGTTGTATTTTTCCAGGAATTTATCCATTTCTTCTAGGTTTTCTGGTTTGTCTGCACAGAGGTGCTCATAATAGTCTCTGAGGGTTTTTTGTACTGCCACTGTCATTTCTGATTGTATTTATTTGGCTCTTCTCTGTTTTTTTTCTTTATTAGTCTAGCTAGCAGGCTATCAATCATTTTTATTCTCCCAAAAAAGCCATTTGGTTTTATTCATCTTTTGTATGGTTTTTTCATCTCCATTTCATTCAGTTCAGCTCTGAGTTTTGTTATTTCTCTTCTTCTGCTAGCTTTGGGGTGGGTTTGCTCTTGGGTTTTTTTAGTTACTCTAGGGGTGATGTTAGGTTGGTAATTTGGGATCTTTCTAACTTTTTGATGTGGATGTTTAGCACTATGAGCTTTCTTTTCAACACTGTTTTAGCTGTGTCTCAGTGATTCTGATATATTGTATCTTTGTTTTCATTAGTTCCGATGAATCTCTTGTTTTTTCCTTAGTTTCATTGTTTACTCAAAAGTCATTCAGGGACAGGTTGTTTAATTTCCATATAATTGTATGGTCTTGAGAGATCTTCTTGTTATTGATTTCTATTTTTATTGCACTATAGTCCAAGAGTGTGGTTGGTATAATTTGGAGTTTTTTTGAATTTTTTATAGTCATAGAGAATTGCTTTATAGTCAAGCATGTGGTTGATTTTATAGTCAAGCATGTGCAGGTAAGAAGAGTGTGTATTCTGAGGTTGTTGGGTGGAGTATACTGTAGATGTCTGTTAGGTCCATTTTGTCATGTGTCGAGTTTACATCCCAAATGTCTTTCTTATGTTTGTACTTCAATAATGTGTCAAATACTGTCAGTGGGGAGTTGAAGTCTACCAGTATTATTGCATGGTTATCTAGGTCTCTTCATAGGTCTCTAAGAATTTGCTTTATGAATCTGGGTGCTCCAGTGTTGGCTGCATACTTATTTAGGATAGTTAAGTCTTCTTGTTAAATTGGACACTTATCATTATTCATTATTTAATGCCCTTCTTTGTGCTTTTCATTATTGTTTTAGAAAGTCTGTTCTAACTGAAATTAGAAAAAGCAACCCCTGCTCTTTTCGGTTTTCTATTTACTTTGTAGATCTTTCACTGCCTCTTTACTTTGAGCCTATGTGTGTCACTGCTTGTGAAATGGGTCTCTTGAAGACAGCATACAGTTGTCTTGCCTCTTTATCCAAATTGCCACCCTCTGCCTTTTAAGTAGGGCATTTACTCTGTTCATGTTTAAGTTTAATATTGATATGTATGGATTTTATCCTGTCTTCGTGTTGTTAGCTGGTCATTATGTAGACCTGATTGTACAATTGTGCCAGTGTGGTGGCTGATGCCTGTAATTCCAATGCTTTGGCAGGACAAGGTGGGCAAATTGCTTGAGTCCAGTAGTTTGAAACTAGCCTGGGTAACATGGCAAAACCCTGTCCCTGCAAAAAAATACAAAAATTAGCTGGGTATGATGATGTGTGCTTGTAGTCCCAGCAGGCTGAGGCGGGAGGATTGATTGAGCCTGACTGGTCAATGCTGCTGTGAGCCATGATTGTACCATTGCACTCCAGCCTGGGTGACAGAATGAGACCCAGACTCAGGAAGAAAAGAAAGAAAGAAAGAAAGGAAGGAAGAAAGGAAAGAAAGAAAGGAAGGAAGGAAGGGAGAGAAAGAAAGAAAATAGATGGTGGAGCTGTTTCATAGTGTCAATGGTCTGTCCTCATTGTGTTTTTGTGGTGGCTTGTAGCAGTCTTTTATTTCCATGTTTAAGCACTCCTTTAGGGACCTCCTATAAGGCAGGTCTGGAGGTTACAAATTTCTTTAGCATTTGCTTGTCTGAAAAGAATTTTATATTTCCTTTGCTGATGAAGCTTAGTGTGGTTGGCTATGAAATTCTTGTTTGGAATTTATTTTCTTTAAGGATACTGAATGTAAGCCCCTAATCTCCTCTGGTTTATGGGGTTTCTACTGAAAAGTTCACCGTGAGATTGATGGGGTTTCCTTAGTGGGTGACCAGCCCCTTCCCTCTAGTGGCCTTTAACAGTTTTTCTTGGCCGGGCGCTGTGGCTCAAGCCTGTAATCCCAGCACTTTGGGAGGCTGAGATGGGCGGATCATGAGGTCAGGAGATTGAGACCATCCTGGCTAACACGGTGAAATCCCGTCTCTACTAAAAAAAAAAATACAAAAAGCTAGCCGGGCGAGGTGGCGGGCGCCTGTAATCCCATCTACTCGGAAGGCTGAGGCAGGAGAATGGCATAAACCCGGGAGGCGGAGCTTGCAGTGAGCTGAGATCCGGCCACTGCACTCCAGCCTGGGCGACAGAG
>NW_016815584.1:59726-80923 GCF_001698545.2 Rhinopithecus bieti | reverse complement strand
AGAAAACCAAACACCGCATGTTCTCACTCATAGGTGGGAACTGAACAATGAGATCACTTGGACTCGGGAAGGGGAACATCACACACTGGGGCCTATCATGGGGAGGGGGGAGGGGGGAGGGATTGCATTGGGAGTTGTACCTGATATAAATGATGAATTGATGGGTGCTGACGAGTTGATGGGTGCAGCACACCAACATGGCACAAGTATACATATGTAACAAACCTGCACGTTATGCACATGTACCCTAGAACTTAAAGTACAATAATAATATAAAAAAAAAGAAAAAAAAAGTTTTCCTTTCCCACTCTATCAGAACAGTTTGGTTCTTTCTTAAAATGGCTATTTTGTTTTTCAGCTCTCATATTATTTTATTTCTTTAGATTGTTTAGATTCTTTGGATTGAGTTTCAATTTTCTTGGGAATCTCGATGTTCTTACATCCAAATTGTGACTTCTCTGTGTTTCATTTCAGCTATTTGAGCCTGGTTAATAATCATTGCCTGGGAGCTAGTGTGGTTGTCTGGAAGTAAGAAGACACTCTAGCTTCTTGAAGTGCCAAAGTTGTTGTGTTGGTTATTTATCATCTGTGTAGGCCGATGACCCTTTAATATTTGAAGTTTCTGTCCTTTGAATGATTTTTTTTATATTTTATATTACTTTATGCCCTTGAGGGATTTGACTGTGGAATAAGTTGGGTTCAGTCAACTGACTTCATTTCTGGATGATTTCAGGAGTCCCGGATTCAGATGAGCATTCCTGGGCTGCATGCTCTAATCCTATGGGGCTGCGACCAGGTCCACTGCTTTGTTCTCTGGCCCCTTTAGGTTAAGTAGCTGCTGAGCCAGAGGGACTGAGGTATTACTGGTTTGCTGACATCAACACTCCACTTGGGGGTGCTGGCAAAAGCACTTCATTTAACTCATAGCAGCAGTATTAGCACTCATGTACACACGTGCCAGTGGCAATGGGGTGAGGGTGTGGAAGGATGTGTGTCAGGAGTGGCCTGTCTGTATAAGCTCTTTGATGGTGAGGCAGAGTTTGCTGGTGAAGTAGCTATGGCACCAGTAGCCAGGAAGTGCCCTGGTTTGACACATAAGGCAGAGCTGCAAGCAGGCATGGTCAGGTAAGGACCCCAGGAGAGGTCGGCAGACAAGAGGGTGCTCAGATCAGACTAGTCCTGACCCATGGGCAAGACAACCCTACTCTGTCCAGGTCTAACAGTCAACAAAGGCCAGAGCCATCTAGAGGAGCATGGTGCGCCTTGAGGAATGGGCATCCCTCACTGTGCTCACTGCTGCTATTCCCATGCTAAACACTCTGGGCTTCACACAGGCTACAGTCCTGTCACTTCTAGCATTCCAAGTAGCTCTCCCTGCCAACTCAAATTTCTGTGGGATTCATGGAGTCTCCTGCAGTCAGGATTCGAGAGGTCCATGGGAGGAGTTAATAAATGCTTGCCTATCTAATTCAGCCTTTCCTCGGGAGACATTGGGCATCATGAATGAGTCCCAGTGCTTGGCAACCCTGTGCAGGGTTCCCAGGTTCCTCTCACTTTGGTCCAGGGTGTGAGTCTTCTCTCCACCCATTCTCAGTGCATTCTTTCTGAAGATACACTCAGAGAATGCCATTCTTCCTGATGGTCTGATTTATTGGTAGGAGAAGCTCTGGCTGCGTCTAATCAATCATCTTGGAGTTTCTCTTCCTGGCTTTATTCTTAGTGCCTAGAATAATGACTAGTCCACAGTAGTCAGTCAAAAAATCTACTGAATGAATGAAAGAATGAAATTTGTTTGGCCCTCCTCTCTTTCTCCCTTTTCCCTTCCTCTCTCATTCCCCCTCTAGCAACTTTGACCTTTATGTATATTGTCTCTACTTCATTATGTGGAGCAACTCAGTTTTCTCTGGCCCTCACCCCAAGACTCAGAACCCAGTCTTTTTGTACTTAATGGCTTCTATCAAATAGATTCACTCAGGGCCTTAGCCTTTCCTCACTTAATTGACCTCACCTTATCAGATGTGATGTGAAGGACTGAGTCAACTCTTAAGACTACTAACCCATAGTGAAATAACTAAAGAAAAAAGATATACCTAAAAGATGTTTGGAAAGTATAAAAGTAACTTCTCAAGCCTAATAATTATGAACACATATCAAAGTTTTATTTCAAATTACTGCAAGAGAAAAGCTCCTCAAGAAACAAATTCAAATAAGTAGCCTTTGTATATTGTTACGGGAAGCCAGATTTTTAAAAATCTGGCTAAAGATCATTATTACTTTCAAATGACAGTTGCATAATTACCCTGCTTTTGACTACCTGTGTAGTGGCTATTAAGCTTCTCACAAGATGAATGGTCATTTGAGTTTGTAACACTAATTTCCCAGAAGGAATCTTTATTTCATTAAAGGATATTAGAAAATTGCTCAAGCATTTTATTGGAAGTGATGGTTAATTACCATATGGGGCTATGTATATTATATCTTCCAAAAAATGCCTGCTTCATACCAGATTGGAGAAACTTACCTTTGTCAGCTATGTATATTATATCCTCCATAAAAGGCCTGTTTCATACCAGTTTGGAGAAACTTACCTGTCTCACATGTAATTTAAGTCTTTACAAATCTTTACAACTCCTTTAGTAAGGAGTTGTCAGGTCTTAGATTTTGTGCCTTCTTACAAGCTAATAAGCTTATTTCATTGAGTCTGTCAATAAAAACACAGGGCTCCTTAGTAAGAGACAAAGGATTTTTATTATTTATGGTACAACAAACAGCATGAACATTGATGAATTTCCATCAGTTTCTCCTTCCTTTAAGTCCTCAGAAGATGATATAATGTGTAGTAAGGGATGCTATGCATGAAGTGGTATTGTGTCACAGCTGAGGAACTCTGAGCTTAGGAAGTTCATTGCTTTTATAACAAGCACTTAGCCAGCTTGCTTTTTGTCTCAGAGGGAGACACCTCATATCCCAAGGTTGCTTGCTCGCATAACCCTGAGAAGTGACCCAGGTAGAATGCTCATGTCGTTACACTGTTGGCACACTCATCAGGTCACTTAAGAGTACACGAGACTCATGGTGGACTGTCTTTCAATAATATCCACTCCATGGTCCTACACTGGGTTAGTTGCTAGAAATTTATGTTTTGAGTGTGCCACTTTGTCAGTCATTCTGATTTATGTAACTGAGAAATGTCATGACGAAACGCATTACATTTGTCTCAAATAGCATTTAATTAAGGCTACTAGCAGCAGAACTCTAAGAAGCAGAATGAGACCAACCTGCAGTATTAACCTTAATTATGCTTGATCCAGCCAAATGTAAGTTCCAAAGTACAGACAGCTAGCATGTAGTATTTTATCTGTTATAACTCATACATGAAAGTTTAGACTGAAATTTTGATCTCTGTTTGAATTACCACAAAGAAAAAAACCCTACCATTCCCAATACAGAGATGTTATATGCCCCCTTTCCCCAGGCATAACCCTAAATGCACAGGTTAATCAAATTTGGGATTTATTATTAAACTTGATTTGGATAAGCATGGCATCACTTTGGTTAAACTACATGAGCAGTGTCAGTGAGTATTTGCAATATTTGCAACCTCTGTAGCCATTCATGACATAACCCAACTGTCAAGATATCAGGGGAAGCATATACATTTGTATCTGTCAGTATGAGACAAGGTTGTGTTGATTCTTGTGTTTGTATACTTATGAAGATAGGGATTCTATATTGGAAAGTTGCTACTGATATAACAGAATAGTCCGGGAGCCATATTCACAAGAGTTTTCCTGTGTTCATGGAATGTGGAAGGAGATAACAAACCAATAGCAGGTCAGAGAGTTGCTGCTTGGTTTCAGAAGACAATATGCTTGTTTTTCTATACTTCTTTTAGCATACAAAGAGAGTATTAGACCCTCACCTCTCCCCACTGGCCAGGGTCTAAGAGTTTCTCTTGTTATGTGCTCATCATCACTAATCATCAGAGAAATATCCATCAAAACCACAATGAGATATCATCTCACATCAGTCAGAATGGCTATTATTAAAAAATTATAAAACAACAGATACTGATGAGGCTGCAGAGAAAAGGGAACACTTATATGCTGTTGATGGGATGTAAATTAGTTTAGTCCCTGTGGATAGCAGTTTGCAAATATCCCAAAGAATATAAAATGGAGCTATCATTTTACCCAGCAATCCCATTGTTGGATATATATGCAAAGGAAAATAGACTGTTGTACCAAAAAGACACATGGCTTCTTATTATTATTGCCATGCTATGCACAATAGCAAACATGTGAAATAAAATTCTGTGCCCATCGATGGTGGATTGGATAAAGAAAATGTGGTACATATATACCATGGAATACTATGTTGCCATAAAAAGGAATGAAATCATGTTCTTTGCAGCAACATGAATGGATCTGGAGGCCATTATCCTAAGTGAATTAATGCAGAAATGTTAAACCAAATATCACGTTCTTACTTATAAGTGGGAGCCAAACACAGAACCTACGTAAACATGGTAACAACTGTGGATTACCAAAGGGAGCAGGGACTAGGGGGTGTATTAAATAGTGCCTATTGAGTACTATGCTCACCATTTGAGTGTAATATACACATGTAACAAATCTGCACATGTACCTCTTGTACCTAAAATATAAGCTAAAATGTTTAAAAATAGACACAAAATTAGTACCATTTCAGAAGCATTTATTTTAAGATAAATTGCTTTTAAATGAAGTCTTGTTTTGCAATACTCTGAGGTTCACAAGACATATCTAGAAAATTTACTGTTGTGGAAGGTGAAGACGGTGTAAAACCAATGGGGGAGAGGTCAGTGGTTTTTCTTATTTGTTGATTATCATAACACTGTCCTTTGGGGATATGAAAGAGTTTTATATATTCTTTAGACATAATTAGGCAAACAAGGGTCCTTAGGACAGGTTTGATGCTGTATAAAGTCTGTCATTTTGCTAGCACTGATATGGCTCTTGGGTCCACCACAGCATTAGATCTGTTGACCCATTTGTATCATGTTTTGTTACAAATCTTACAAAGAAGGGTGCTTCTTACAGACTTTGCTTCAGACGTTATATTTGTTTTAGTACATTATCCAAGACTAGTGGCTGCCAGCTTGTGTTGCTTTCACTTTTCCTCTGGTTTTTGTATTTACTGAGAAATGGTTACGGTTTCTGTCAAGTGCAATGTACCCTTGGATAAAAAAATTTCAATATTAGCATCTTCTCCCTCATTCTATTTCCTAGGCAGTTGTTGGTGGGAATGGGAAAGGTTAGCCTCAGCCATCTTTGGTAAATACCGATTACGTGGCTCGTGAGTGGAAAAGAGCCTATTTCATTGTTGGCCTCTTAAAGGACACAAAGCACATTGTGGAACAGAAGAGAACAGTAGTTGTCTGTCCTTGTTTATTTATAGACTCAATTGAGTTTCTTGCATAGATAGCTCCCTGATAGATTTGGTTTGTTGGTTATGTCAGGATGAACAAAACCTATAACTTTTAGAGATTGATTCCTAGATATCAGCTTTATACAAGAAAGGCAATAAGAGGGACAGGACAAATGAACAGGCACATTGGGTTTATTGACAGCTTTTAGGTACTAAAGGCAGGTTCATCTCAATTGCACCAACCCAAGCAAGTGCTGTTTAGGCACAGATGTATCACTGGTGCAAAATGAAATGACAAAGTTCAAGCTCCTCCAGTTCCTGGCCTTGCTAAAAAAATATTGCTTAGGCTGTGGACTGTAGCCATGTTTGTCCAGCTAGATTTTAGGCCATTTCATCTTGGAAGGCTTATTTTGAGTTACAAGAAATTTCTTTAGAACTTGTATATAACAGAGTAGTATAGGAATATGTGGCCTGACATTAAGAAGAGCTATACAGTGTGAAATTCTCCTTGAATTGCAAGAATCTCACTCAGATTTCTATAATAGAATCTGTTATGTCTGATTTTTTAGTTCAGGAAAGTGGCTATTAGATATAAGTGGTCTTACTTAGATAAGAATTGCCATTTGATGGAAACTCATACACACATATATATCCCTCTGCTTCTCTCACACATACGTTGACTTTGACTCTTAATATAGCTTAAAAGCTTTATTAAAACTTTTATTTTAATTGATGTGTAATATTTGTACATATCTATGTGGTTCATGTGATATTTTGTTATGTGCATAGAATATACAATAATCATGTCAGGGTGTTTAGGATATCTATTACCAAGAGCATCATTTATTATTTCTGTGTGTTGAGAATATTTCAAGTCCTCACTTCTAGCTATTTTGAAAGCACAATGTGGTGTTGTTAACTTTAGTCACTCTACTCTGCTAATGAACATTAGAACGTATTCCTTCTGTTTCTACCCATTAACCAACCTCTTTTTATTCCCCCCAACCACATCCACATCCTTCCCAGTCTCTGATAACCAACATTCTAGTCTCTATCTCCTGAGATCAACTCTTTTATTTAGCTCTCACCTCTGAGTGAATTCATGCAATATTTGTCTTTCTGTGCCTGGCTTATTTCATTTAGCATAATGACTTCCAGTTCCATCCATGTTGCTGCAAAGGACGTGATTTCATTCATTTTTATACGTGAATAGTATTCCACCGTGTAACTACAACATTTTCTTCATCCGTTCACCAGTAGATAGACACTTTATTGATTTAATATCTTTGCTATTGTAAATAGTGCTGCAATAAACATGGGGAGGCAGGTATGCCTTCAATACACTTATTTCCTTTCCTTTAGATAAATACTCAGTAGTTGGATTGCTGGATTGTATGGTAGTTTTATTACCAGATTTTTGAGAAATTTCCCTACTGTTTTCCAGAGTGGCTGTACTAATTTACATTCCTACCAACAACGTTTGAGAGATCCCTTTTCTATGCATCCTCATCACATATATCATTTTCTGTATTTTATTTTATTTTATTTATTTATTTATTTATATTTTTTTTTTTTTTTTTGAGACGGAGTCTGCCTGCCGCCCAGGCTGGATGCAGTGGCCGGCCTCTAGCTCACTGCACAGCTCCGCCTCCCGCGGGTTCACGCCATTCTCCTGTCTGCAGCCTCGCCGAAGTAGCTGGGATATCAGGCGCCCGCCTCCGTCGCCCCAGGCTAGTTTTTTTTGTAATTTTTTATAGAGACGGGGTTTTCACCGTATTAGCCAGGATGGTACTCGATCTCCCTGGGCCTCAATGATCGCCGTCCTCGCCTCCACCCGCCTCCCAAAGTGCTGGGATTACAGGCTTGAGCCACCGCGCCCGGCCTCTGTATTTTTAATAATAGCGATTCTAACTAGGATAGGATGATACCTCACTATGGTTTTGATTCACATTTCCGTAATGATAAGTGATGTTGAGCATCACTAATACCTACTGGCCATTAAATACCTACTGGCCATTTGTCTTCTTTTGAGAAATGTCAGTTTAGATCCACTGCCCATTTTTAAACGGGATTGTTTGCCTTTTTATTTTTTGCTGTTGAGTTGTTTGAGTTCCTTGTATATTTTGAATTTAACGAAAGTGTCTTATTTTCACTTTTAACAGTTCATATAACACAGGTCTGTAGTTGGAATACATCTTTGATCACTTTTGTGAGTCCTCAAGATGGCAGTGTCTTCTCAGGGACCTTGAGGAAAGCTCTCATGTGCTTCTGTGGGTGGGGGGAGGGGAGGGGGATGCACGTGCACTTGCAAGTGCACACACACATGAATATGAGCGAGACAGAGGGAGAGATGAGGGAGGAGCTTACTGATGGAGCAGAGGTGTTAAAAAGAACATCTTTTCTCTAATTGGTAGGACAGATTTCTTTTATGGTTCCTACAGCAGAAAAATGAGAAACATTTGAATTATTTCTTCTCTGTGTGTGTGTGTATGTGTGTGTGTGTGTGTTTAAGGTTTGAATCCTCGGTGAACCAGGGCAGAAAAGAATGATGAAATCCTTGAGAGTTTTACTGGTGATCCTGTGGCTTCAGTTAAGCTGTGAGTTTTGGGCATCTCTATAGGAACATAATATATATTGTTTGCAATTATTGTGTATTCTAGGCCTGTGGGTAGAAACATGAGTGGTTTTTTTCCTCTAACAAAGGGAGACTGTGGAGAGTTGGGGGTCCATGAAAAGATGATTTACATTCTGGGGACTAAGTGTCCACTATCCAATCTGTCTTCTCTGTCTGATCACTGTCTTTTTTCACAGGGGTTTGGAGCCAGCAGAAGGAGGTGGAGCAGAATCCTGGGCCCCTCAGTGTTCCAGAGGGAGCCACTGCCTCTCTCAACTGCACTTACAGCAACAGTGCTTTTCAATACTTCGTGTGGTACAGACAGTATTCCAGAAAAGGCCCTCAGTTGCTGATTTACACATACTCCAGTGGTGACAAAGAAGATGGAAGGTTTACAGCACAGGTCGATACATCCAGCAAGTATATTTCCTTGTTCATCAGAGACTCACAGCCCAGTGATTCAGCCACCTACTTCTGTGCAATGAGCGCACAGTGCTCCCTAGACACTTGCAGTCTGTACCCAAACCTACTGGACCCCAGGAATGCCTGATGTAGAGCTTAAATTGCAAGGCAATGAAGTTCTGTTTGCTCTCTGGATGCAAATGAAAACCAAGAGCAATAGTATTGAAGGTTTGATTAATTTGGAAAATATTTTCATAATTCTGAAAATAATTGAGACCCCAAAGGAAAATAAAAGACATCATTTGGTCTATTTGAAATATTTTCTAGTCTTCTCTTTCCACTTTAGTTTTTAAATATTTTTGGCTGGGTTTGGTGGCTCATGTCTGTAATCCCAACACTTTTGGAGGCATAGGGAAGAGGATCACTTAAGCCCAAGAGTTTGAGACTAGCCTGGGCAACATAGGGAGACCTTGCCTAAAAAAAAAAAAAATTTGCCAAGAGTGATGACATGTGCCTGTAGTCCCAGCAACTTGGGAGGGAAGAGATGGGAAGATTTCTTGAGTCAGAGAGGTGGAGGCTGCAGTGAGTTGTGATCACAGAACTGCACCCTAGCCTGGACAATGCAGTGAGACCTTGTCTCAAAAAACCAAACAAAAACAAAACGCAAACAACAACAAAAGAAATCCAAAATATTTTAATTGAGGTATTATTGACATACAAAAAGGTGCACATATTCACTTTATACAGACAATATAATCATGCCATAAACATATATATCATTTCTAAAATTTACTTCCTCCCTTTTTTCTTTTATTAAATTGTTGCTACACAAAAGGTACATTTATTTAATCTATGCCCAGTCTACTTTTATGCCACATCTTTAATTTATGAGATTGGTTTTATGATTCTTTTTATCAAGGACAAGAAAATATTTCCATACAATAACAGATATGCTCTCATGGTTCCTAAGACATTTTGCTCTTTCCCAAAGGCGTTTGACAGACATTGCTGTAGGAATGAAACAGCAAAGCAGAAGTGCAAAGAGAAGAAAAATCATAAGCAGACTACTTTGAAAATCCCATAAGTCAAAAATTTTTTTAGTTATAGAACCCTAACTCCATCTCCAGCCTCAACTGCAACCTTACTCTTGAGTTATGTAAGGGTACATCTGATGGATAGCTAGAAGATCTAGAGTCAGATGGTGAGAACTGGTTAAAAAAAGTCTAATTAGTTGCACAGACTAAAGATTAGAGAGGGTCTATGTTGTCATTTTGGGGTAAAGTTTTAATCAAATTCAAAACTCCCAGCTTGATCCTGATGGGACAGTTTATTGATTCCTATGTACTTGAGTGTGGCCTGGGGATGGGAGGGAGCACTGGCTTTAGTTATAGAGTGCCTTATCTCCCCAGCAGGGCATGACAGCACAGAAGGACTTAACATTTTTTTGAGAAGGGTCTCTAAGTATCTAAAAGAGATCCAGACACCAAGGGCCTTTGTTATGAGTAAAGACCTGTATGAATAAGATACCAAAGACCATGTGGAATTGAGAATGCTTCAGGAAATGTTTGTCTGGAGAGTTTGAAACACTAAACATCATACGAATATCTCCATCCCCTGATTACGAGGCACCACAGATTTGCCCTGCAGTGTATGTCAAGTACGGGGAAAGTATTTGTGGCCTGATGAAATAAGGCCTTTTCGTCAATATTACTTTGAATTACAGGCAAAACATTTGAGAATCACATTTACTGTAAAAATGAAGTTGTGGTCTGAGAGGCATGACATTATTTATGTGGCCCAGAAGGTGGGAAAAGCTTGGAAATGAAGAATAAAGATTTCTGTCCATTTTATTGACAGTCACTGATGAAAATGATGAAGCCAAGTCAGAATTTGCTACAACTTCTTACTCTGCAGAAGTGAAGACTCTGAACAAATATTTCCCAGTCATGGAAGGAAGATTTAAAAAGCAACTAGGAAGAGCAAACAGTTGTGCTGAAATCAAGGAACTTAAATTTTGTCCCATTTTATGATTTGCCCTCTGGCATCGTGTTATTCTGGAAAGAACTCAGGCTGTGGTACTGGTTTGAACATCGATTATGTTACTTATGGCCTTTTTCATATTAAGTTATACTATTACATATATTTCAGGATTGGTTTCAGGATTCAATGAGATAAAATATTGTCTTGGGATGAGTTCCTTAAAAGCAGAGACTGCATTTGGAATTCTCTCTCTATAATTTATTTGGGAAACCAGGTTGAGATGGGGGAAAGGCTAAGCATGGACATGGTCCAGCAGAGATCTTGATCCAGCCTGACCTCATGGGGACCTCTGAAGCTTGAACTGTATCACAGGGTTGATCCCTCCCTCCCTGAGGCAAGGGGACCAGACTGCTCAGACCTATTGTGGGTAAGACTAAAGTCCTCATTGGTTGTGGTGTTTCTTGGGGTAGAGGTATATTCTACTGGACAATGGTGACTCTCATTGCCTAAGGTCGATTTTCTAGGGAAAGAGGCAACTGTGAGCCAAGAGTAGCTGGGGATGGCTACACTGTCCTGGGAAAGGGGGTCTAGCTTGGGGACCAGCAGTGTTCATTGTGAACATGGAACTTGCCTGGTATGTGGGCAGCATTTAAGAAATAATAGACTTTGAGCAGAATAAATGATATCAGAGATTGAAGATCAACTTACTGATATAAGGTGTGAAGACAAGATTAGAGAAAAAAGAATGAAAAGAAACAAACAATGTCTCCAAGATATATGGGACTATGTGAAAAGATCAAATCTACGTTTGATTGGTGTACCTGAAGGTGACAGGGAGAATGGAACCAAGATGGAAAACACACTTTAGGATATTATTCAGGAGAAAGTCCCCAACCTAGCAAGACAGGCCAATATTCAAATTTAGGAAATACAGAGAACACCATTAAGATACTCCTCAAGAAGAGCAACCCCAAGGCACATAATTGTCAGATTCTCCAAGATTGAAATGAAGGAAAAAATGTTAAGAGCAGTGAGACAGAAAGGTCAGGTTACCTACAAAGGGAAGCCCATCAGACTAACAGTGGATCTCTCCGCGGAAATCCTACAAGCCAGAAGATAGGGAGGGCCAACATTCGTAAAGAAAAGAATTTTCGACACAGAATTTCATATCCAGCCAAACTAAGCTTCATAAGTGAAGGAGAAATAAAATCCTTTACACAGAAGTAAATGCTGAGGGATTTTGTCACCACCAGGCCTGCCTTACAAGAGCTCCTGAAGGAAGCACTAAATATGGAAAGGAAAAACTGGTACCAACCACTGCAAAAACACACCAAAATATAAAGACCAATGACACTATGAAGAAACTGCATCAACTAATGTGCAAAATAACCACTTAGCATCATGATGACAGGATCAAATTCACACATAACAATATTAACCTTAAATGTAAATGGACTAAATACCCCAAGTAAGAGTCACAGACTGACAAATTGGATAGTCAAGACCCATCGGTGTGCTGTATTCAACAGACCCATCTCACGTGCAAAAACACACATAGGCTCAAAATAAAGGGATGAAGGAATATTTACCAAGTAAATGGAAAGATAAAAAAAAATAGCAGGGGTTGCAATCCTAGTTTCTGATAAAACAGACTTTAAACCAACAAAGAACAAAAAAAGACGAAGAAGGGCATTACATAATGGTAAAGGGATCAATGCAACAAGAAGAGCTAACTATCCTAAACATATATGCAGCCAATACAGGAGCACCCAGATTCATAAAGCAAGTTCTTAGAGACCTACGAA
Source organism: Rhinopithecus bieti (assembly GCF_001698545.2). Taxonomy (NCBI): domain Eukaryota; kingdom Metazoa; phylum Chordata; class Mammalia; order Primates; family Cercopithecidae; genus Rhinopithecus; species Rhinopithecus bieti. The sequence continues at coordinate 68,713 of NW_016815584.1, read as the reverse complement.
GAGACTTAGACTCCCATACAATAATAGTGGCAGACTTTAACTCCCCACTGTCAATATTAGACAGACCAAGGAGACAGAAGATTAACAAATATATTAAGGACTTGAACTTAGCTCTGGACCAAGTGGACCTAACAGACATTTACAGAACTCTCTGCCCCACATCAACAGAATATACATTCTTCTCAGCACCACATAGCATGAATTCTAAAATAAACCACGTAATTGGAAGTAAACCACTCCTCAGCAAATGCAAAACAACAGAAATCATAGCAAACAGTCTTTCAGGCCACAGTGCAATCAAATTAGCACTCAGGATTAAGAAACTCACTCAAAACCACACAACTACATGAAAATTGAACAACCTGCTCCTGAATGACTACTGGGTAAATAACAAAATTAAGGCAAAAATAAATAAGTTATTTGAAACCAATGAGAACAAGGACACAACATACCAGAATCTCTGGGATGCAGCTAAAACAAGGGTGAGAGGGAAATTTATAGCAGTAAATGCCCACATCAGAAAGTGGGAAAGATCTAAAATCAGCACTCTAACAAGGCAATTAAAATAACTAGAGAAGCAAGAGCAAACAAAATTCAAAAGCTAGCAGAAGACAAGAAATAACTAAGATCAGAGCAGAACTGAATGAGATAGAGACACAAAAAAACCCTTCAAAAAATCAATGAATCCAGGAGCTGTTTTCTTTGTAAAGATAAACAAAATAGATGGATCACTAGCCAGACTAATAAAGAAGACAGAAGAATCAAATAGACATAATACAAAATTATAAAGGGGATATCACCACTGAGCCCACAGAAATACAAACTCAGAAAAACAAACATCAGAGAGTACTATGAACACTTTTACACACAAAAATAGAAAATCTAGAAGACATGGATAAATTCCTGGACGCATATACCCTCCGAAGACTAAACCAGGAAGAAGTAGACCAATAACACATTCTGAAATTGAGGCAGTAATTAATAGCCTACCAACCAAAAAAGCCCAGGACCAGATGGATACACAGCCAAATTCTACCAGAGGCACAAAGCTGGTACCATTCCTTCTGAAACTATTCCAAACAATAGAAAAAGAAGGAATACTCCCTAACTAATTTTATGAGGCCAGCATTATTCTGATATGAAAACCTGACAGAGACACAACAACAACAACAAAAAGAAAATTTCAGGCAAATATCCCTGATGAACATCCATGCAAAAATCCTTAGCAAAATATAGGCAAACTGAATCCAGTAGCACATCAAAAAGCTTATCCAATTCTATCAAGTTGGCTTTATCCCTGGGATGCAAGGCTGGTTCAACAAACACAAATCAATAAACATAATCCATCACCTAAACAGAACCAATGACAAAAACCACACGATTATTTCAATAGATGCAGAAAAGGCCTTTGATAAAATTCAACATCCCCTTATGCTAAAAACTCTCAATAAACTAGGTATTAATGGAACATATCACAAAATAATAAGAGCTATTTATGCCAAACCCATAGCCAATATCATACCAAATGGGTGAAACCTGGAAGCTTTCCCTTCAAAAACTGGCACAAGACAAGGATGCCCTCTCTTACCACTCCTATTCAATATAGTACTGGAAGTTCTGGCCAGGGCAATCAGGCAAGAGAAAGAAATAGAGAGTATTCAAATAGGAAGAGAGGAAGTCAAATTGTCTCTGTTTGCAGATGACATAATTGTATATTTAGAAAACCCCATAATCTCAGTCCCAAAACTCCTTAAGCCGATAAGCAACTTCAGCAAAGTCTCAGGATACAAAATCAATGTGCAAAAGTCACAAGCGTTCCTATACACTAACAGTAGACAAGCAGAGAACCAAAGCATGAGTGAACTTCCATTCACAACTGCTACAAAATCACAAGCGTTCCTATACACTAACAGTAGACAAGCAGAGAGCCAAAGCATGAGTGAACTCCCATTCACAACTGCTACAAAGGAAATAAAATATCTAGGAATACAACTTACAAGGGATGTGAAGGATCTCTTCAAGGAGAACTACGAACCACTGCTTAAGGAAATAAGAGAGGGCACAATAAAAAAAAGAAAATAATTCTGTGCTTCCAAGGATAGGAAGAATCAATATCATGAAAATGGCCATAGTGCCCAAAGTAATTTATAGATTCAATGCTATTCCCATCAAGTTACCAGTGACTTTCTTCGCTGAATTAGAAAAAACTACTTTAAATTTCATTGGGAACCAAAAAAACCAGAGCCCATATAGCCAAGACAATCCTAAGCAAAAAGAACGAAGCTGGAGGCATCACGCTACCTGACTTCAAGCTGTATTACAAGCCTACAGTAACCAAAACAGCATGGTACTGGTACCAAAACAGATATATAGACCAATAGAACAGAACAGAGACCTCAGAAATAACACCACACATCTACAACCATCTGGTTTTTGACAAAGCTGACAAAGGAAGCAATAGGAAAAGGGGAAATAATTCCCTATTTAGTAAATCATGCTGAGAAAACTAGCTAGCCATATGCAGAAAATAGAAACTGGAGCTCTTCCTTACACCTTATACAAAATTAACTCAAGATGGATTAAAGACTAAAATGTAAAACCCAAAACCATAAAACCTCTAGCAGAATACTTAGGCAAAACCATTCAGGACATAGGCATTGGCAAAGTCTTCATGACTAAAACACTAAAAGCAATTGCAACAAAAGGCAAAATTGACAAATGGGATCTAATAAAACTAAAGAGCTTCTGCACAGCAAAAGAAAGTATCATCAGAATGAATAGGCACCCTACAGAATGGGAGAAAATTTCTGCAATCTATCCATCTGTCAAAGGTTTAATATCCAGAATCTACAAGGAACTTAAACAAATTTACAAGAAAAAACAAACAAGCAAACAAACAACCCCATCAAAAAGTGGGAGAAGGATATGGACATTTCTCAAAAGAAGACATTTATGCGACCAAAAACATATGGAAAAAGCTCATCATCACTGGTGATTAGAGAAATGCAAATCAAAACCACAACGAGATACCATCTTACGCCAGTTAGAATGGCGATTATTAAAATGTCAGGAAACAACAGATGCCGGTGAGGATGTAGAGAAATAAGAACACTTTTATACCGTTGATGAGAGTGTAAATTAGTTCAACCATTGTGGAAGACAGTGTGGTGATTCCTTGATCCTTGAGATCTAGAACCAGAAATACCATTTGATCCAGCAATACCATTACTGGGTATATACTTAAAGGATTATAAATCATTCTACTGTGAAGACACATGCACACGTGTGTTTATTTAAGCACTATTTATAACAGCAATAGCCTACCCTAGTAAAGTTTAATATTTCAAATGAAATATATCATGTTGTCTTACATCTGAAAAGAAAATCTACAGGCAGAATCAAGGAATAGATCGGAAGTGCAAGGGAGAACTGATTTCAGGCTAGCACGAGTGAAACGGAGTACACAGAAAGGAGGGAGTTTGTTTTGACCTTTGAAAAGAATTCTTGTTGGCCAGATTCTTATTTCACCTGAGATTTTTCTCTTTATTTGATTTTTTCAATTTTAGGATCCAATGATCTCTATGCTAAAATAAGTTGGGTGAGAAAGGCTTATCATTCAAGAATCTCATCATCTTAGGCCATAGAGTTGACTGCTCTGGTTCAATACACCCTATCTCCCACCCACAGGGACTGCTGCTTGCTTAGCTCTGTTGGGTGTCATTGTCAACCTATCCTAAGTCTTCTATACCTCCCACAAGGTCTTCTAATTTCTTCTCTGCTGGTTGCACTCCTCCCAGCTTTACTGAGTTCATGTAGGCTTACTTTTCTTTCGATCTCTTTAATTCTTCCCGGAATTACTTATTTATATGTTATATTTTATTACCTTCATTATTCTGCTCAAATTTCTCCATAAATGGACTTCTGTTAATGTTCTTTTTAAGGTGACATACCATAATTTGGCATAATGTATCAGTCTATTCTGAGAGTTGATAATTCAAATGGGTCTTTTCTGTAAGTTTTTTCTCCTAGCCTTACAAACAACAAACTTGATTTGAAACCAAAGAATTCCTTCCTTCCTTCCTCCTTTCTTTCCTTCTTTCTCTCTCTATTTTTTTGAGTCAGATTCTTGCTATGTTGCCCGGGCTGGTCTTGAACCCCTGGCTTCAAGCAATCTTCCAGCTTTATCCACACATAGTGTGGGGATTACAAGTATGAGCCACTGCATCCAGCCTGTTACTTATGGATTCTGGATATAAGACTTTTGTCAGATACATAGTTTGCAAATAATTTCTCCCATTCTGTAGGTTGTCTGTTTACTATATTGATAGTTTATTTTCCTGTGCACAAACTCTATGTAGGTCACACTTTTCAAGTGTTGTTTTGGTTGCAATTGCTTTCCAGGACTTAACCATAAATTCTTTGCCAATGCCGATGGCAAAAGGGTATTTATCTGTTTTTTTTTTTCCTAAGATTTTATAGTTTTGGGTATTACAGTTAAGTCTTTAATCCATCTGGAATTAATTTTTGTGTATAGTGACGGGTTGGGGTCTAGCATCATTCTTCTGCATGTGGCTAGCCAGTTATCCCCAGCACCATTTATTGACTAGAGAGTTTTTTGCCAATTTCTTATTTTTGTTGACTTTGTCAAAGATCAGATGGTTGTAGGTGTGTTACTTTATTTCAGAGTTTGCTATTCTGTTCCATGGTTTATGTGTCCATTTTTGTACTATGCTGTTTTAGTTACTGTAGCCTTGTAGTGTAGTTTGAAGTTGGGTAGTGTGATGCCTCCAGCTTTGTGCTTGGTGCTTAGATTGCTTTCACTATTTAGGCTCTTTCTGGTTCCATATGAATTTTAGAATAGTTTTTTCCTGATTCTGTGAAAAATGGCATTAGTAGTTTGATAGGAATATCACTGAATCTGTAAATTGCTTTGAGCAGTATGGACATTTTAATGATATTGATTCTCCTAATCCAGGGTATGCAATGTTTTTCCATTTTTTTGGTGCCATCTCTGATTTCTCTCAGTAGTGTTTTGTAGTTCTCTTTGTAGAGATCTTTCACATCCTTGGTTAGCTGTACTCCTAGGTATCTATTCTTTTTGTGTTTATTGCACATGTAATTTTGTTCTTTAGTTGGCTGTCAGCTTGAACATTATTGGTGTATAGAAATGCTACTGATTTTTGCAAATTGGTTTTACATCCTGAAACTTGACTGAAATCTTTTATCAAGTCTAAGAGCCTTTTGGCAGAACCTTTAGGGTTTTTCTAGATATCAAATCATACTGTCAGCAAAGACAGATAATTTGACTGCTTCTTTCTCTATTTGGGTACATTTTATTTTTTTCTCTTTCTTGAGTGTTCTGGCTAGGACTTCCAATACAACACTGAATAGAAGTACTGAGAGTAGGCATTCTTTTCTTGTTCCAGTTCCCAAGGAGGATGGTTCCAGCTTTTTCCCATTGAGTATGATGTTGGCTGTTTGTCATAGGTGGCTCTTATTATTTTGTGGTATATTCCTTCAATGCTTAGTTTGTTGAGGATTTTTATCATAAAGCGATATTGGACTTTATTGAAAGCTGAATCTGCATCTACTGACATGATCACATGATTTTGCTTTTAATTCTGTTTCTGTAGTGAATCACATTTGTCTATGTTGAACCAAACTTGCATCCCAGGAATGAAGCCTATTTGACCTTGAATTAACTTTTTGATGTACTGCTGGATTCAGTTTGCTAGGATTTTTGTGGAGGATTTTACATTTAAGTTTGTCAGGGATATTGACTGATATTTTCTTTTTTCACTGTGTCTCTGCTGGATTTTGGTATCAGAATGATGCTGACTTCATAGAATCAGTTAGGAAGGAACCCTCCTCCTCAATGTTTTGGGAATAGCTTCAGTGGGGTTGGTACCAGTTCTTCTTCGTACAACTGGCTGAATTCTGTTGTGAATCCATCCGGTCCAGGGGTTGTTTTTGGTTGGCAGGATTTTAAAAATTATTATTACTGACTCATTTCCAGAACTCATTATTAGTCTGTTCAGGTTTTCAATTTCTTCTTGGTTGAATATTTAGAGGTTATTTGTTTCCAGAAATTTATTAATTTTCTTCAGATTTTCTAATTTTTATGAATGGTGGTGTTCCTACTATTCTCTTAGGGTCTTTTGTATTCCTATGGGATCAATTATAGGGTCTCCTTTGTAATTTCTGATTGTGCTTATTTGAATCTTCTCTTTATTTTTTTCATTAACCTACGTAGTGGTGTATCAATCTTGTTTATTCTTCCAGAAAAACAACTTTTGGTTCTATTGATCCTTTGTATGGGTTTTCAAGTCTCAATTTTGTTCAGTTCTTTTCTGATTTTGTTTATTTATTTTCTTCTGCTAGCGTTGAGCTTTGTTTGTTCTTCTTTTTCTAGTCCCTCTAATTGTGATGCTAGAATGTTCGCTTGGGATCTTTCTAATTTCTTGATGTAGGTATTTAGAACTATAAACTTTCCTATTAACAGTTTTAGCTGCAAACTGAAGAGTCTGGAAATTTGTCTTTCTGTTTTCCTTAATTTCTGCTCTACTTTGTTGTTTGCCCAAAAGTCATTCGGGAGCAAGTTGTTTAACTTGTGCGTAATTGTGTGGTTTTTGAGAGATCTTCTTGGTAATAATTTCTGTTTTTATTACACTGTGGTTCAAGATTTTGGTATTTTTGAATTTATTGAGATTCGCTTTATGGCTGCAATTTCTCATGCATTTTGAGATTAACAGCATGTACTATACAGAAGGTGACATCATCACAGATTCAGGAAGAAAGAAACACCTTCTGTTGAAGTTTTGATATCATGTCTGAAATGAGAAGGAAACAGCTTGCTCCCTTGGATCCGTGGTTCCGCCTGTGGCCTCCAGAGGACAATGTTGCGCAAAGAAGGCACCTGCTTTCATCACAGACCATCCTCATCAACTGAGCCTCCTTCCTGCAGCTGGCTGATGTAGCTCACTGATGTCTGTGTAGATAGGGAGCTGTGACAAGAGCAAGAGGTCAGAACACATCCAGACTCCTTAAGGGAAGTCCTCTTTCTGTTTCTGACACTTTTCAAAGCCAGGGACTTGTCCAGTCCAACCTCACCACTGCTCCTAGGTCCTGAGGCTCAGCGCCCTTGGCTTCTGTCCGCCCTGCTCAAGGTCCTGCAGCGTTGCCACTGCTCAGCCATGCTCCTGCTGCTCGTCCCAGTGCTCGAGGTGATTTTTACCCTGGGTGAGTAACATTCCATTCTTTTTCCTTCCACAGAAGTGACTGTGTTGTAATTGAATCTAAATTGAGACACATTTTTTTACTCACACAGCATTGATGTTGCAGGAGGAACCAGAGCCCAGTCTGTGACTCAGCTTGACAGCCAAGTCTCTGTCTCTGAAGAAGCCCCTGTGCTGCTGAGGTGCAACTACTCATCGTCTGTTTCAGTGTATCTCTTCTGGTATGTGCAATACCCTAACCAAGGACTCCAGCTTCTCCTGAAGTATTTATCAGGACCCACCCTGGTTAAAGGCATCAATGGTTTTGAGGCTGAATTTAAGAAGAGTGAAACTTCCTTCCATTTGAGGAAACCCTCAGCCCATATAAGCGACATGGCTGAGTACTTCTGTGCTGTGAGTGACACAGTGCCTGAGACTGCAGAGGAGCTGAACACAAACCTCCTGAGATGCTGAGACTTCCTGTGACTCAAGAACTCAACCTGTGGAGCTTTCAAGAAGGTCTCTTTTTTTCTGTGCGCCTTTTGAAGGCACATAGGGCAGGGTAGGCTGAGCCCTTGGTAGGGTTTGTCTCCTGAATAATTGCTCCAATGTCAATGTCATGCCACATTCAGATACACTTTGTCCCACATGGAGGTTTCCTGATGAATTTCTTCAGTGGGGACCTCCTCCACCCTCTGAAGAAAGTACATCCTAAGGTGTCAGAGCTCCTAAATAAAAGGCAATAACATTTTTATAAAAAATTATTTCTAGCATTCATCATGATTAGTATTGCCTCAGGAGTTAACTTGTGAATAACTGATGTAATAATCTGATTGGAATGTTAGCTAAAAGCTGTGCAGGATGGATTCTCGATTAGGGCAACCCATGCAGCACAGATTCTCAATCTGTGTACTGTAGCTTCTCAACCTAGATTTGAAGCTTAACTTCCAGCACATACATAATATCCCACAGTGTGGTATTTAAAGTAAATTAGACATAATATCAAGATTTTTAATCTTGTAAGCATTATGCAAAGCAGGAAATTAAACATGAATCTTAATACAATATTGAAAAACTAAGCCATCAAGTTGTGATCTTTTTTAAAACAGCTATTCTAGTGATTTTCAAGTTACAAATTTGTGGGATAAAAATGTAACCGATATAAAGATATCAAATACACTAGATTCAACTACTTCAAAAACTACTTTAAAACTCTGAGGCATTTCATTTTAAGAGATTACACAGATTTGTTTTACAAAATTACACAACAAAAATTTCCGGTTACATTATCAGAGCATATATTAATTCTAATGGGTGTCTCCAAGACCAGGGCACACTATTATTTACTCTGAAATAATTGTATCAAAAAACCAACATGTCTAAGATATTTTATGTACGTGATTATTACTCCAAATTTTTATTTGTAGTTTGATCACATGGTAGAATTTAAAAATGCCTCTCAAAGTATTATACAATGTTCACACAGATAGAAATTAAGTCTTCCTTAATTCTACTTTTATAATTTTGATGACAAAATTATGAAGTGAATTATCTTGCTTCTTAAAATATTTATAATTGCCTAAATCTCTCTTTTAAAATGAGATGAAGTCATATTCTTCCCCTATTATAAAACATGCCTTTAAAGTAGTTTAAAAATATTCCTATGAATTGAGCTAAAAGAGTGTAGAGGGTTTATAATCAAAGCTGTTTACAGTTGGCTTCTTCTCTTGCACCAAAGACTCAGGTTCTTGCTTATGGTTTCTTTGGCTGCTG
>NW_016815584.1:49277-57944 GCF_001698545.2 Rhinopithecus bieti | reverse complement strand
TTNCATTAAACTAAAGAGCTTCTGCACAGCAAAAGAAACTACCATCAGAGTGAACAGGCAACCTACAGAATGGGAGAAAATTTTTGCAATCTACTCATCTGACAAAGGGCTAATATCCAGAATCTACAAAGAACTCAAACAAATATACAAGAAAAAAACAAACAACCCCATCAAAAAGTGGGCAAAGGATATGAACAGACATTTCTCAAAAGAAGACATTCATACAGTATCACGTTTTCTTTATCCATTCATCCATCAGTAGATGTTTAGGTTGTTCCCGTATCTTGGCTAATGTGAATAATGCTGCGGTGACCATTAGAGGGAAAGTGTTTCTTCAAAATCCTGAATTTAACTTTTTTGGATAAATAACCAGTAGTGGAATTGCTGAATCATATGATACTATTTTTAATTCTAGGGAGAAACTCCTTACTGTTTTCATGATTACTACACCATTTTGCAGCAAGGATTCCAACTTCTCCACATTCTTATCAACATTGTTGTTGTTGTTGTTTTATAATAGCCACCCTAAAAGGTGAGATGTAATAACTCATTGTGATATCTAAATTTTCTAATGATTAATGATGTTGAACAGATTTTCATATAACTTTGGCCATTTGTATGTCTTCACTGGAGAAATATCTATTCAAATCCTTTGCCAATGTTTTAATCAAGTTATTAAAACATTGATAATTATGGGAGTTCTCTATATATTTTGAAGATTAGCCCCTTCTCAGACATATGGTTTGCAACTATTTCTTTCATTCCATATATTGGCTTTTTTTCCTATTGATTATCTTCTTTGATGGGCTGAATCTTTTAAATTTTATAAAGTCCTGCTTACCTACTTTTGGTTTTGTTGCCAGTGGCTGTGGTGTCACATACAAGAATTGGCTGTTGTTTAGACCACAGTCATGGAGAGTTTCCCATATATTTTTCCAGTAGTTTTACACTTTCAGATTTTACGTTTGTAATTAATATTGAGTTGATTTTTGTGTATTATGTTAGCTAGAAGTCCAATTTCATTCTTTTGCAAGTCGATATCCAGTTTCCACAGCACCATTTGTTGAAGAACTACTCTTTCCCCATTATGTATTCTTGATGCCCTCATCAAACATCAGCTGAGTGCATATGTGTCGGTCTATTTTTCAGCTCTCTATTCTGTTCCATTGGTTCGTATGTTTGTCTTTATGATAGTACTATGATGTTTTAATTACTGTAGCTTTGTAATATATTCTGAAACCAAGAAGTGGTGTGCTTTTAGCTTTGTTTTTCTGTATCAGGATTGTTTGAGCTATTCTGGGCCTTCCGTGGTTCCATAGAAATTTTAGAATTAAAATTTTAGTTTTTTCTATTTCTGTAAAAATTTCTTTGGGATTTTGATAAGGATAGCATTGTAGATTGCTTTGGGTAGTATAAACATCTTAACAATATTAAATCTTTCAATTCATGAACATAGACTATCTTTCATTTATTTGTGCCTTCTTTAATTTTTCTTACAGATGTTTTATAGTTTTCTGTGTACAAGCCTTTAGCCTAATTAGTTAATTTTACTTCTAAACATTTTAATATTTTGTAGCTATTACAAATGGGATTGTTTTCTGGATTTTTTTTTCAGATAATTTATTGTTAATGTGTAGAAATGGCACTGATGGGCCTGGTGTGGTGGCTTGTGCCTGTAATCCCAGCACTTTGGGAGGCCGAGGCAGGCGAATCACGAGGTCAGGAGTTCGAGACCAACCTAGCCAACATGGTGAAACCCTGTCTCTACTAAAATACAAAAAATTAGCTGGGCATGGTGGCAGGAGCCTATAATCCCAGCTACTCGGGAGGCTGAGACAGGAGAATTGCTTGAACTCGGGAAGCGGAGAGTGCAGTGAGCTGAGATTGCGCCACTGCGCTCCAGCCCAGGCAACAATGTGAGACTCCATCTCCAAAAAAAAAAAAAAACCACAAAAAACAAAAAACAAAAGAAAAGAAAAGAAGTGGCACTGATTGTTGTGTGTTGATTTTTATACCCTACAACTTTACTGGATTCATTTCTTATTTCTAATAGGCTTTTTTGGTGGCGTCTTCAGGGTTTTTAATGAATTTATGTCATCCACAAACAGAAATAATTTTACTTCTTTTCTGATTTGAGTACTTTTAATTTCTTTTCCCTGTCTATCTACTCCAGCTAGGATTTCTAGTATCATGCTGAATAGACATGGTGAGTGTGGATACTCTTGTCTTGTTCTGATCTTAGAGGAAAAGATTTTTTTGTGTTTCACCATTGAGTGTGATGCTAGCTGTGGGCTTTTTATATATGGCCTTTATAATGTTGGGGTAATTTCCTAATTTGTTGAATATTTTTATTGTGAAATGTGAAGCAGTTTCACTGTGCACTGGCTACTAACTTGTCTGAGTCCAGTGAGACAGAACATGCATGCATACAACAAGGTTTATTGCATACAACAACATGAAACAGGTTTATTAATTACAGATAAGCAAGGGACAACAGAAGCTTAGGTTTCATTGCAAACAGGTCCCTCAAGGCTCAGGAAAGTTGCCTAGGGTGGATGGGGTATCATCTGCATGTGGTCCAATTGTACCACACCTGAGGGACCTGAGAAATTAACATGCCCTAGGTTTTAGACCCCTGGATGATGTGACACCCTGGGCTAAAAAGTACTGAAGGACACTGTTTCTAGGGGGTATCTGAAATACAGTCAGCCTGTTCCAGCCATTTCATTCCTGTCTGAAGATGTTACATTCCCAGTACATTCTACGGTTATTCTTGAGAACCACAAACAAGAAAGTGGAGAGAACTGGGTTGGTCCAAGACCACCCGGAGAACCATCCTGCATGAAAGGATGTTGAATGTTGTCAGATTCTTTTTCTGCATCTATTGAGATGATCATGTAATTTTCATCCCTCATTTTGTTATGTAGTGTGTCACATTAATTTATTTTTATATGTTAAAACATCCTTGCATCCCAGGGATAACTTCTACTTGGTTATTGTATATGATCCTATTAGTGAGCTATTGAATTTGGTTTGGTAGTATTTCATTGAGGATTTTTGCATCTATGTTCATCAGGAATATTGGTCTGTACACCTTCTTGTAGTGTCCTTGTCTGGCTTTGGTATCAGGGTAATAATGGCTTCATAAAATAAGTTTAGAGGTATTCCCCTTTCAGTTTTTTGGAAGAATTTAAGAAGGATTAGAGTTCGTTCTTCTTTAAATGGTTGGTAGAACTCATTAGTGAAGCTGTCAGGTCCTTTGCTTTTCTTTGTTAGGAGGTTCTGGATTACCTAATCAATTTCCTTATCAGTTATAAATCTGTTTAGATTTTTCTGTTTCTTCATGATTCACTCTTGGTAGGTTGTAGGTTTATATAAATTTATGCATTTCTTCTAGGTTATCCAATTTGTTGGTGTATAATTTTTTGTAATAGCCTCTTAAGATTCTTCTTATTTCTGTGGCATCAATTGTAATGTCTTCTTTTAGATTTTTATTTTATTTGAATCTTCTCTCTTCTTTTTCCATCTAACTAAAAGTTTGTCAATTTAGCTAATGTTTTCAAAACTTAGTTTTGTTTATTTTACGTTATTTTGTACTCTATGTTTTATTTATTTCTGCTCTAATATTTATTATTTCCTTCTTTCTACTAAATTTGGACTCATTTGTTCTTTTTTTCTAGTTCTTTGAGATGTGAAGTTATGTTTTGTGTTTGAGATCTTCTTTTTGAATTTAGGCATTTATTGCTATAAACTTCCCTATTAGTACTGCTTTTGCTCACTCTATACATTTTGATATGTTGTGTTTCTGTGTTTATATCTCAAAACATTTTCTAATGTCCCTTTTGATTTCTTTGACCAATTTTTTGCTCAAGAATATGTTTAATTTCCATATATTTTTGAATTTTCTAGTTTTGCATCTGCTATTTATTTCTAATGTTATTCCATTCTCATTAGAAAAAATACGTGGTATGATTTCACTTTCTTAAATTTGTCGAGACTTGTTTTGTGGCCGGGCATGGGGGCTCACACCTGTAATCTCAGCACTTTAGGAGGCTGAGGTGGGAATGCTTGAGGTCAAGAGTTTGAGACCAGTCTGGGTAACAGTGAGACTCCTTCTCCACAAAAAGTAAAAATATTGGCCCAGTGGGGTGGTGTGCATGTATCTGTAGTCTCAGCTACTCAGGAGGCTGAGATGGGATGATTGCTTGAGTCCAGGAGTTTGAAGCTGCAGTGAGTCATGAGGGTGTCATTGCACTCCAGCCTGGACAACACAGTGATATCCTGTCTCAAAAAAATGAAACAACGAAAACTGCCCTCTTTGTTCTCAGTGACCCTATGCATCAGGAATACACTGGGTCCTATCAATGCTCCTTGACAGGTGTGATGGAAGCCAGTCTCTCAGGCAGCCTATGGAAAAGCTAGAATGTTGGATGTAATGTCCAACTGTTTCCCTCCCCAGGGAGAGGCTGAAACTGAGGCTTTCCTCTAATTTATGGTTCACTGTGCTGGGGGTAGGAAGATGTCACAAACCCTCCTGTCATCTTTGATGTGGCTGGTTGCTTGCTCATTCAAGGTACTGGAGACTCTGAACCAGTTACTGGATTTTTCACAAGTGAATTGATTTATTTATTGCTATTGAATTGGTGTGTCCATTGGGAAAAAGCCGGTCCAAGGATTCCTGTTCTGCTATCTTGCTGATGTCATACCTTTCAGGGACAGAATTCTTACTGTTCTCCTCATGGGCCTCTTTGTTTGCCCTTCACCAGAACTGACCTCCTTGGGCATCTAGTGGAATGCAGTGTTCACTGTGGGCATGGTGGTGCTGCCTGACTGCCAGTATGCTGCCCTGCAATGACAGCCCAATCATACGCTTTAAACTTTCCTTGACGTTTCTTTTAGCTGTGCCTCTTAAGCAGTAGAAGGCTGCATATAAAAATCATTCAGGTCATTTCCATATCTTAATAGAAAATTGAGCCTTTAAAACTTATATATACATGCATTTATTGCTACAACTAGTATTTTTGACTTATCTTACTTGGCATGGTGACATTTGACATTGTAGAACACTTCCTTCCTGGAATACTTTCTTTGTTGGTTTTTAGAAATTCTACTCTTTTTTTCATTCTTCTTCAGTATTGTCAGTTGTTCCTTTTCAGTCTTTTTTGCTGTTTTTCCCTTCATTTATCTAATCTTTAAACATTGGCATGCCTCAGAAATTTATCCTTGGAAATCTTTTTCCTCTATAAATACTTTATTCAGAGCTGGTTTTATTCAGTCTCTTGGCTTTAAATCCCATTTAAATACCCAACTTTATAACTGAATCCCAGATAACTCATCTGGCTTCTGGATTCGAGTATCAAATAATCTATTTGACATCTTCTTTTTGACATCCTCCACTTAATATATCTGAAAATAGTCTACTGAATTTGACCTCTATACTCACTAAGCCTTCCTTACATCCCACTCGCTTCTTATGAACGTTTCTTCATTTTGGTAAAAGACAATTCCATTTACCAAATCTTCTAATCCCCTTAGCCAAAAACTTTGAAATCATGCTTTTCTTATTACTTTTCTCACATCCCCACTTGATCCATTAGGAATTCCTATCAGCCATTTCTTCAAAATATCCCCATAATCAACCAGTTCTCATGACCTTTACTGCTACCACCTTGATCTAAGCCACAGTAATCTCTTGGCTGGTTGATTGAAAGAAACCTATCTGAACTTCTTTCTTTCCCATTGTTCCTCTTCTGTCTTTTCTCCATGCAGCAGGATAAGTAATCTCTTTAAAACGTTATTCAGATTATTTCATTTCTGTGCTCACAACTATATAATGTCCCATCATCTCACTCCAATGAAAACCAAATTCTTTACTATAATATACAAGTCCATCTAGCTCCCTGCCACATCTTTGGCATTTGACATCAGCTACCACCTTCCTACTTACTCCCTCTCTCCAGCCTCCCTGCACTTATTGTTGCTGTGACATACCAATTATTTTCCTGTCTCAAGGTCTTTGCAGCTGCTCATTTCTCTGCCTTGTGTATTAGTACTCTAGGTAACCACATGCCTTATTTCTACACTTTACTCTGCCAAATAACCATGCACAAAATATTTACTGTACATTCTTTTTGTAATAGTGAAAATTAAAACACAAGGTGCTTCTCAGAGAATGGCTACAGAAACTGTAATAAATCTATACTATGGAATATTAGGAAGCAAACATGTTAACATCACTAGATTATCAGGACATATAATTGGATTCCAAACAAATTGCAAACTGTTGTGTGCTTGAAAGTTACAGTCGGATAAAAATGTAAACTATATATATATATGTTGAGTATGTATTCATCCATGTGTTCTGCAATTTTTTAAATTAATAATAAAAAATAGGCTCCAATTTCTTTCTACGTCTTTGTCCATTTGCTCTTCTTATATTTTCATTTAGTAAGGGTCTCTATTCAACTCCCAAGCTTATTTAGCTTCTTGATTGCATTCTGTTTTATCTTTTCTAGGAACAGACAACAATGATCATATTTTCCTATAATTTTTGTCTAACCATCCTTTGTTGTAAGAAATATCTCCTTATTTCTGGGTTCATTTTGTACTTTTTGAGGTGTTACTTGATATATATGAAAACACACACATATACACGTTTGTCTTTCCCACTAAACTGCAACGTCTTGTGAGTAGAGAAAATGTCTTACTAATTTTTTAATTTCTTAAGACCTAGCACAAGATCTAGCTTATCGTAGACCTCAATAAATTACTAAGGACTTACTTTGAAATAAATTGGAGAAATCACATTAAACCTTGAAGATGCAATTTGACAAAATATTTTAATATGGTAATCTCTTGTACATGGAATTTGGAGGAAGAAACCAGTTTCCTTTAAAAAAAAAAAATCACCATAAGCCTGACAGGTTTTTTTTTGCTCTTGACAATCTGGGTGGTTCCTCAGGAAGGAATTGGGATGAAGGCTCTGGGACTGCACAGATGACTTAGTTGGCCTGGTGGTTTCAGACCACTAGGAGGCTCTCTAGGCTTTACTCTAAATGAGGAACTTTTCCCTCAAGTTCTGAGATAGCTGACTCAGTGAAAAATTGAGAGTTAGCATCAGTTAGCAAAGCATCTGAACTAGTCATATATGAAACAGACAGGGGGAGTCTCCATTTATTCATCTGCAAAGATGTTCTGTGGCTGTGATGGGTGTCACAGAGACAGTCTGCCAAGAAGATTGATTGTAGAAATCAGCAAGAAAAATGATAAAGCTGGAAACTTTACAGCTTTAATTTTTATGACTAAAACTTCTAAAATATGAATCTCTATTCTGACTTTGAAATTATTTCAATAGTTTCCACCTTCTTTTATACCTCCTCTGAAACTAGAAAAACAAGAAAAGGAAATGAGAAGAAATGAGAAAAAATAATGAAAATATTCAGAGAGAGGATAAAAGAGAGAAAAGAAATAAGAGGTTGGGGAAAAAAGATGACACATTTAGTTGAATTTCAAAACGTGGTCTATACCTCATATAATTTCTGTGTTGCAAAGTTAAAAAGTTCTAGAGATCTGATGCGTGACAATGTGAAGATACCACTACTGAACTGTACACTTTAAAATAGTCAAGATGGTAAATTTAATTGTGTTTTTTACCACAATAAAAAAATGTGACCTCTACCTCTTGTTCAAGAGCAGAATTGACCAGGTGGGGCAGCAAAGTGAATGGAGAAAGTGTTGGATAGGAGAAGAGAGATGGAAATAAGTCGGGGGTGGCCATCATACACACATGCTATTTCTCTATCAACCACAGTCTCGTTGGAGACATTTTGTATGTTCATGATGACTATATGTCCTATGTTAACAGAATTCTTTTAATTTAATTGTATTGTATTTACTCCTTTAAGGTTGCTTAAATAAACAATGCATTCAATGAGATATTCTTTCTTTGTGAGAACTTTCTTATAAATGAAATCGGGATCACTTTTCAATCACATGCCCTGAATTTTTGGCTAAGGACATTGGGCCACTGACCCTGATAATTTTTTCAGGCTATGCTTGATCCAGATGAGGCTCCTATTTGTCTCTGAGGTATCTTTTGCCTTTCTTCATTCCCCTCCTGACATGTCCGACTACTGAGCACTTTAAGTGGAGGCATCCTCAGGGCATAAAAAAATCTAGACATTTCTGTGTCTCTAGTCAGCAGCGCAGCACTCAGCGGGTTACTGACATCAGCAATTATGCCAGTACACTACAAGGAAGCTAGAGGAAAATCTCTTTGCTCCCTGATCTCATTGTATCCCACCTCATTTAAGTAACAGCATATCTGTTACTTTTTTCTGAGCTATTTGGAGGCCAGAGGAGAGACTTTCTCAAGAGAATTAGTTTTCTTTTTAGAAGAAAAGATATCTGCAGGAGAAGCTATCTCCATGACCCATAGTTTTCTGCTCTTAATCCCGGAGCTTCTGTCTACTTGACCCCAGATTTATATCTGACCCCAAAATGGGACACCTCACTTGAGCTCTCTCAACATAGCTTGACTGGGAGCCGGAGAAAATCTTTGGTTAAGGAACAGGGATTGGGGACACTTTCAGTCTACCATTTTTCTAGAATTTCCCTCTTTCTGAGTCAAATGATTGTTCCTTTTTTTATGGGCTTTTTTTTTTTTTT
>NW_016815584.1:13512-49079 GCF_001698545.2 Rhinopithecus bieti | reverse complement strand
TTTTTTTAAAGCGTATAGAACTAAAATCCCAAAGGGCCATTTCCTGTGTGGGGAAGGTCAGAATCAATGATGGTGGATGGAAAATAAAATAACTTGATCTGACAGTGTTTAAACATTTCACTAAAATACCTGTACAGAAATTTAAATTTCTATGAAGTGTAATCTATCTATATTTTTTCTTATGCTTTTTGACTGTCATGCTTAGAAAATCAATGACCATTCTAAATTTATTTTAAAAGTTTTTTATTTTACTTAAAATATTAAATGTTATGTCTTTTGAACTTTATTTTATGACAGGTATTAAGGTAGGCATCCTAGCTTATCTGTTACCTTCTAAATGATTGTTAGGATTACACATTTTCCCCATTTTTAACTAAATTTCCATATGTATTTGTATATTTGAACTTTATATTCTACTTCATTAAGCCCTATATGTGGATTTTTAAAATAACATTCTATTTCAATTAGTATAGCATCACACTTTGTCTTACTAACTGAGGAGGAAATTCTCCTCTGAATTTGAAGGTTTCCTGAAGCCTGAGTTAGCTGCAGTATTGTATTTGGCCTCTAGAGGGAGATATTACACAAATTGAATTTGATAGCCAAAACAACCTGATCTTTTGAAGAACAGCTTTTGCTTCACATGCTGGGCAAACTCATCCACCTCTCTATCAGAGTGTCTATGTGGCTGAATTGTTTCCAGAAAAGACCTCCAGAAAATAGCTTCCTGTTTCTTCACCGCTCAGACATGAAGCCCACCCTCGTCTCAGTGCTTGTGATAATGTTTATACTCAGTGAGTAAAGCCTCTTTTTGTTCTATTTTTCTATGGTATTCTGATATACAGTAACTTTAATGAATATTATCCCCAGTCTGTAAGGCTCTTCCTGATCCAGAATTGGTGTTATAGGAGGAGCAAGAGCTCAGAGTGTGACTCAGCCCGAGAAGCTCCTCTCTGTCTTTAAAGGAGCCCCAGTGGAGCTGAAGTGCAACTATTCATATTCCGGGAGTCCTAATCTCTTCTGGTATGTCCAGTACCCCAAACAACGCCTCCAGTTACTCTTGAGACACATCTCTAGAGAGAGCATCAAAGGCTTCACTGCTGACCTTAACAAAAGTGAGACATCTTTCCATCTGAAGAAACTATTCGCTCAAGAGGAAGACTCAGCCATGTATTACTGTGCTCTAAGTGGCACAGTAGCTGGTTTTGCAAGGAAGCAGAACACAAACCCTTTAGCTACAGGAAATATTTCTTTGTAAACTCTCTGTATGGCCACAGCGGGGCATTCTTTCTCCAGAAATTAATATTGAGTTTGTCTCCTACATATTATATCATCAGTAGTCAGTTAGTTATAGATTAACCTCACAATTTTGTCCAAAAACTTCTCATTATTTACTCTGCTTAAATTAATTTTAAAAATAGTAAATGTATTTATTTTGTCTAGTAGTACAGGGAACATACTTTTGAAATAAAAACTATATTGCATGGCATAAAAAGTATTCTTTTCTTGGTTCAGAGGTACTGTCCAGGCTTCCATGGCACAGTCCTACCTCTCCAACTCCTCTGCTGCCCTACATGATCCCCACATGTGGTTGTCACCACATACCTGAGCACAGTTCCTTAAAGTGCTCTGCTGTTTCACGGCTTGTGGTTGTTCATCTTTCTGTATCTATTACCTTTCTTTCCATGAGTTTCATAGACTTTTCCTATCTCAGTTAGGGTCCAGCCAGGAAAAAAGAAATCCAATGAAGTTTAATATAAAGATGTATTAAATAATAATAAGTAATTAACTACTAATAGGTTAAAAAAAAACTCTAAAGAATATAGGAATGCACATGTAAGCAGAAGTTGCCATCTCTAGGACTAAGGTAGAATCCCAGGAAAGGAACAGATTGGCATAAGCATGAACCTCCCTGCCAAGGCTAAAATTCAGATCTCATTGGGAATATGTAGCTGGAGCCTGCTGGATGGTGGAGAAGTTTGCTGAGGTGCCAGAGAAAAATAATACTGACAAGCAGAGAAATACCTACCAGGATTACAACACAATTCATGGGAAGCCCGCAAAGGAGTGCTGCTGAACTTGCTTGTGGTAGCTGTGAAACTTGCCAAGAAACCACCTGTCAGGCTTGCCGCTGGTGTCCCACAGGCCAACCAAGCATAGTGGACAAGAAGTGTGGAAAACATACCAGAACCAGGAAGAGAAGCGTCATCCTTCTGCAGGGTCCTTCCAGCCCCCTCTACTGACAAAGCTTAATATCAAATATTTAGAGGGTCCAGATCCAGTTCACAAATAGGGTAATGAGGGTGGATTTGGAGCTGAGAGGTAATACATTGATAACTGTCACACCCTGTCCCTCGGGCTACTGATCTTTCATATGCATTCTTTTTTTCTTTCTTTCTTTTTTTGAGATGGAGTCTTGTTCTGTCGTCCAGACTGGAGTCCAGTGACGCAATCTCTGCTCACTGCAATCTCTGCCTCCCAGGTTCAAGTGATTCTTCTGCCTCAGCCTCTTGAGTAGCTAGGACTACAAGTGCCTGCCACCATGCCCGGCTAATTTTTGTATTTTTAGTGGAGGTGGAGTTTCACCATTTTGGCCAGGCTGGCCTTGAACTCCTGACCTCAGGTGATCCACCCACTTCGGCCTCCCAAAGTGCTGGGATTACAGGCATGAGTCACTGCACCTGGCCTGTATGCATTCCTATATGCACATTTCAACTTCCAGACAACAGTGAAATGACACTATGTTTCTACCTAACAAGCTAAAGCTGTCCTTGAACAAGTGAAGTTTTCATTACTTTTCCCAAATGAGATGATCCATAGTCCCAAAAACTGCTGTATGAAATTCTGACTATATCAGCCATATCTTAAGTTCAGAGGAAGTTCTACTGAATATGCTGTTATATACAGACTAAATTATAAAGTTAATCTCCAGTAATTTACATATAAAATAATTATGATAAGAAAGAGAGAGAATAAAATGGCAGCACATACAAAGAAACACCTACGTATAATGAGCAAAGAGAAAATGCATAAAGCTACTACATTCCTTGATTTCAGACTTGGTCCTGGGCTTCAATTGACATAGACAGCTTCCTTCTCTTGTTACCTATTATATATTCTTCTGCCCTCAGCCACATCATCGGTGGATTGGGGTTGCTTACCTGGTGGAATGACAAAAATCTTCGTTCTCAAAGAGTCTGAGTTCTCAATAGTCATGGCTTTTAATTTGTTGCTGTAGGTTTCCCTTAACTTTTACTATTGGGCATGAAAGTGCCATTAGGCTCCTTAAAAAATCCCCTGGGTTTCAGATGTAGCTCTCTCTATACGTGTTGTATAGCAACATCTCAATTCTCCTTAGTAATCGGTATCAATCACTCCAGCCAGTAATTTCTTTTCCTACTTGTTGGTTCAGAGGCATACGTCAGCTAAAATGGCCACATAGCAGTGTCATCTTTCAATGCAATTGAACCATTTTTTTGGGTCTCCTGGTAGACATATTCTTCCATTTAGAGAATAAGACCTTCAAACCAACGAAGCTCAAAGTCATAAAGACAGGAAGCAAAAATTACTATAGTGGGCTACTGGTAATAAGAGTGAGACAATCCATTCTCAGGACCACTTCCTTGATGTCTGGACCCATTTATTCTGGCTATGGCGGGTGGGGGGGGGGGGGCAATACCATATAATGGTTTTTGATGTAAAGCAGATACTGCATCTTGTAAGACAGAACCTGATCTTTTCAGGGTGTCTTCAAACTGGTGCCATAGCTCAATCAACAAGCCATTCCACATTTCAACAAACACTTGTGCATTGTAAGATATGTGATAAGTCTATATGATTCCATAGGCATGTGTCCACAGATGTACTACTTTGCAGTAAAAATAGTTCCTTCATTGGAGTAAATGCTGTGAGGATTATTTTGATGGTGAATTAGGCATTCTGTAAGTTTATGAAGAGGAAGCCAGCAGAAGCATTGCATACAAGGAAGACAAGACAAATTCATAGGCAAGTATATGTGTCTGTTCTAGTAAGGACATATCTCAGTCATCTCTGTGATAGAAGAGCAATCAACAGGTGTCTGGTTGGTCCCCTGGGGCATGACACCAAATGAGGAGCTCAGTATTAGTCTCTGTGATTTACAGATTAGGCGCTCAGCAGTAGCATTAGCTAAGTTAGCTTTAATAAGGGGAAATCCATGCTTTTGAGCTCATGCATAGCATCCATTCCTGCCAGCAGGGCCACTCTTTTCATGTGACCATTGAGCAAGCACTGGGATGGCTGGGAAAAGTGTTGACACATCCATAGAAGGCATCATTTTGTCCATTACAATAGTTTCTACTGCATTTGTTTTCTCTTGGTCAGTATTCACATTGAGCAAAATTATCTTGACAGTCTTTGTTCATTCTGAGAGGTCCATCAAGATACTTCTTTCCTAGATTTCCTTGCCATCGTCTTTCAAGCCTATTCCTTCTACGTCTTTTGCCATCTGGCCAAACCTTTAACAACTTCCCATGAATCATGCCTGGGATTACAGGTGTGAGCCACTGCACCTGGTTCATATGCATTCCTATATGCACATTTCAACTTCCAAACAACAGTGAAATGACACAACAGTGAAATGACAGTGAAATCATGAATCAGTGTAGATGAGCGCCTCTGGCCATCTTTTACCAGATAATGTGGATAACCAAAATGTGCCACTTGAAGGAGTAAGGAACTCCCCAGGAGGATACAGGCATGGATTACAGAAAAAGAGACAATATAAGAGAAGTTGGCATCAAAGGAATCTGAGCCACCTGCTCATGCAGCTAACTTGCACCTTATGGATCTGCCTCAATGTGGTCTCTTATGTACAATTTCCACTTGATGATTGCTTCTGGGCATGCCCAACATTATGGCTGATTAGGTCAGACAGCAGTTGGTTCTTAGTCATCCATTTTTCCTAAATGAGACATTCAGACTTTACCAAGGTAAACTGGCAATAGTTACCTTGTTATCTGTAGAAAACGGAACGTATTCTCCCAACTACTAGAAGACTATGCTGTGATTCTCCTATTGGTGTTTCCCAGAGTCTCTATAGAGCATTCTTACTTGCCATGGAAACTTTGAATATCATTGCTGGATCTGCTGAATCAAAAGACCAATGCGATGAAACAGATTGTACTGAAGCCTAAAATTGTAGAGTCTCCTGTTGCTCTGGTTTCCTCTGAAAACTGGCAGCTTTACAGATGACTCTGTAAATAGGCCAAAATAGCATACCCCCATGTGGCATAGATTGCCTCCAAATGTAAAATAGTCAGTCAAATGTGTGCCTCTTTTTCTGTGGTAGGTGGTGTGGGGTGCAGCAACATGTCTTTCACCTTGGAAGAGATGTCTCAATATTCTCTGGACTGTTGAACCCCTGGAAACTTCGCTGAAGTGACAAGTCCTTGAATTTTTGTGGAGTTTATCATTAAAGGCGTTGATCTTCAACTTCCAGCTCAAGAGCTTCTTATATTTTAAGCATGTTATGGCTTCTGGAGCTACTCGCCCCCTTCCTGACAACTCTGCAGTATGTTCTGGTAACCATCACAGTATATTAAAACTTTATCTTATCTCCTCTTCCTATTGAGCTGAATGTTCCAGAGAAGAGCCATTATGTTCTCTCTGGCTTTTACCTAACCTTCTAACACAGTATGGAGCACACAATATGTACACAGTAAAGGAATATTAAATAAATTCATTTAAACAAATATAAAAATTAGCAATCCTCTCCTGTGAGCATGTGAGTCAACCTCCACTAATGTGATTTCACTGGTTTCTTCAGGGAACCGGGTCAAATCAATTAATATAGGCAAACAGTACGTTCATCTGGGCAAACAGATGCCTAATCAGGATAAGAGTTTCCTTAATTGGAAAAATAGCTTGCTCGTGAAGACAATAGTTTTATCAATAAAACTCACCTCAAGACCTTCAGCACATCATTCTACCAATCCTAAACTCGTGTATCATGAACTAGAGAAAATATCTGAGAACTAGAGCTAGATAGTGAGTTCTTGGACATGCACCCAAAAAGTGCAATCTATAAAAGAGAAAAATGTTAAATTGGCCTTAAATAAAATTGAAATCTTTGGCATTGTAGAAAGACCATGTTAATAGAATAAAAGGCAACCTATAGACAGAGAGAAAATGTTTATAAATCACACATCAGACAGAAGTCTTATATCTAGAATAAATAAAAAGCGCTCAAATCTCAGTGTAAAAAAGAGATATGTAAATAATCCGATTAGAAATAGAACAGATATTTCACCAAAGTAAAATATGGGTGAAAATAAACAAATAAAAGATATTCAATATCATTCTTCACTAGCAAAATGAAAATAAAAATTACAATGAGATATCACTAGAAACCTATTAGAACAGCTAAAATACAAAATAATAATATACTAAATGTTGGTGAGTATGTAGAGAAATGGACCGTTTTATACAATGCTGGTGGGATTGTAAAATAGTACAGCCATTCTGGAAAATAATTTGGCAGTTTTTTATGAAACTAAACATGCACTAAACCCCAGATGAACTTTATGCATACGTGCTATGTCATCACACAGAATATTAAAACATAAACTAAATATGACCACGCCATTGTGAATTGGACATCTATCCCAGTAACATTCACATAAAGTCTTATACAACATTCATAGTAACTTTATTCATAATTGCCAAAAACTGGAATCAACCTAGCGATTTTTCATGGGGTAAATGGTTAAATAAACTATAGTAGTTCATACCATGAAATAATATGACAAAAAAGGAACAAACTGTTGATACATGGAACAACCTGTACGGGACAATTCCCAAAGGTTGCATACAGTTTAATTCCATATATATAACATTCTCAAAATAACAGAACTCTAAGAGATGGTTGCTAGGGGACAGAGATTGGGGATGGGAGGGTGTTTGTGCATATAGAGGGTTAGGATGAGAGAATTCTGTGTTGATGGAACAGTCTGATCTTTATTATGTTGGTGGTTATATGAGATAAAATCAAGAACCACACATATGTATGCATGCACACACACAGAGAAAAGCAGGAAAATGGTGAAAATTGAGTAATATCTGTAGTCTAGTTAGTGGTATTTGAACAACGTCAATTTCCTGGTATTTATACTGCATTTCAGTTATATAAGATATCACCACTGAAAGAGGCTATGTGAAGAGTACACAGGGTTCTATAAACTATTTTGGCAACTTCCCATGGATTTATAATAATTTCAAAACAACTACAGGACTATAGTTCAAAAATTGCTTTCTTTCCTATCACCGCCAATCTTATCAGCAAAACCACTAAGAATTGGGAAGCCGTGAAGCCGATGGTAGTGGATGCAAATTTTCCAAAATTCTAATTTTCACTTGGAAGCTCAAATATTATCATTGGCAACAACCACTAGACACTTTATCATTTTCAAGAACATATCTTCCAACTACCCAAATCTGCTGTTCTGTCACTCATGCCTTCAATTAAAAAAAAAAAGTTCTATGAAAAACAGCTAGTTTAGCTCACAACTCAAACAATGCTCCAGTGCCTTCCACTCTCAAGACACCACTGTGTTAGTACACCCCAGATGAGCTTTATGCATACGTGCTATGTCATCACACAGAATATTAAAAACCTGTAGTCTCAAGGGTTAATTTAAAAAATTTTGCTTCTACATCTAGGACATTCTTGAGTAAAATCTTTTGCTAGTGTGGTGGTAATAATTACATACAATGACTACTAGAACATTTTGGGTTCATTTATTTTACTTGTGTTAAAATGCCAGCAACTGCATTTGCTCCATCAGTATAAATGTCAACACAGTGAAAGACTCAAATAGTATCAGCACTATTGTAAAAATAGTTTTATTCTACCTCACAGTTTCACCTCTGTCTCACAGTTTCACCTCTGTCTCACAGTTTCACCTCTGTCTCACAGTTTCACCTCTGTCTCACAGTTTTCTCAAGAGGCCAGCAATATTTCTGGTTACTTTTTGCAGATACAGCTAAATACATACAAATATTAAAAGTACTATATTTTTGACCTTCTCATTGTGAGACATTAGACACATCATTTAATTTTTTAGAACCAGGGTACATCTTTTAACTAGTATTCTAAATTTCCTCACAGACTTTTTCAAAATTATCTGGAAGAGAGCAGACACATTAAAATCTCAGTTTGTTAAATAACACTGGTTCATTGCTCAAAAAGCTTTCATATGTCTTCATTTCGCACAGAAATACATACAGATTTATTTTGGCAGTCATCTCACCCAGACCGTTCTTCTAGACTTATCTCCTGGAACTCTCCAATCTACATATTGCTCCAGCCAGCAATCTCTTCTTCTCTTCATTTCTTTTTTCCTTTCTCTGTTTTCCTCTCTTCTCTTTCCCATCTTTCCCTCTATTTTACACACAAAACATCTTAAAATCAATTTTTGAGAACATTTATAAAATACTCTAGAAGATTCTTGCTATTCTTTTTCACTGCTCTGCATCAGGACCCATTTTCTTATAACAATAATAATTTTTTAGTCACTAATGAATGTCAGGCACTGTGCTAAATGACATTTTATGATCTCATCATTAACCTTCAACAGCTCTGAAAAGTAGTATTATTATTTACTCATGACCCATGTTGTATAGCCAAGAGAATGTAGGCACAGAAGACAGAAACAGCTACTGAATTGATAGATGTAAACCTGACTTGGATGGCCTGACTACAAAACTTCCTCTCTTCCTGGACCTGCCTGCCTCCTGCCATAGAAACTAAAACTTGTAGGTGTTCATTGTCGTGGGCTGAATTGTGTTTCCACAAAATGTGTATGTAGATGCCCTAACCCCCAGCACCTCAGAACGTGACTGTATTTGGAGACAGAACTTTTAGAGGTAAAGTTAAAAGGTGGTCCTGAGGGTAACCCCTAATTCAATAAGACTGGCATCCTTAAGAAGAGATTAGGACAGACAGCACAGGCAAAGGGATGACCATGTGAAGACACAACAAGAAGACAGCCATCTATGAGTCATGGAGAAAGACCTCAAAAGAAACTAAACCTGCCAGCACTTTGACCTTGAACTTGTAGTCCCTAAAATCATGAGAAAATAAATGTTTGTGGTTTAAGCCATGCAGTCTGTGATACTTTGTTATGGGAGCCCTGGTAAACTAATACAGTACACTCATAACCTGTCTTCTGGATAGGCTTGATGTGGGCACATGGCTTGATGTGGTCACATGGCTTGGGCTCCAACAGTTAGATGAACTGTTCCCTAACTTTCACTCAGGAATTACTTGTGCAAAAAAAAAAAAAAAAAAAAAAAAAAAGGAAAAGTAAGAATTTGCTTTTTGAGAGTGGTGGTAATTACAAGATGGACATGAGAGTTTACAGAGCTACAAGGCAGTGGAATTGTAGCTACATACATTGTCCTGCATGAACAGTCTTGAATAAACTACATGCAGTATCTGGAGCTCAGGAGAGGATCCAGTGGGATATTCAGAGGAGTGGTTCTCCAGGGTGATTTTCTGTACTGCTGCTGACTTTATAGCTTTTGAGTTCAATTCTCTGACCCTATTGGAGATTCTGAGGCAAATCCAGTATTCATTAATTTATTCCTTTTCTGCTTAATTCAGGCAGAGTCCATTTCTGTTGTCCATCAATAAAAACCCTGACTTGTATATAATCTCATTCCAGGGAAAATTTTTTAAAGGAAGCTCATAGGTACATGATCAGAGGTCATAGTAACTACAGGGAATTTAACAGTGCTTCTCACAGGTAGTCTGCAAATATTGAGCACCAACTTTCGTAGTTGAGTTCTTACCTGAATTGAAATGCATCTGTTCCTATTCTAAGTTAGAACTAGAATTCAATAAAGGCAGAGACTGGAATAGCTTTATAATTTCTTCTGAGTCCGCTCTGAACTTGCATCGCCTTTCCAGAGTACATTCTAGCAGCAGGATGATGTTGCCGTCACAAGAGGGCAGTGCCTCCCTCTTCTCAGACTAACTTGGCTTTAAATCAGCCTATCTGTGTTGAAAGCAAAGGACTGAGCTTGCCTCTGACTGGCTAGGTAGGAACCTGAGACTAGGGGACAGAAGGACTAGAGATTCATCCAGTAAAGAGAGCTCACCTGTGACTAAGGAGCCTGGCTCCATTTCAGGTCTTCTCTGATTTGAATAAGGAAGAAGAATGGAAACTCTCCTGGGAGTGTCGTTGGTGATTCTATGCCTTCAACTGGCCAGTGAGTTGGGGTTTTTGGTGAGGGGAATGGCAAGACCAAACTTTAGAGCCCACAGGACTGAGGGGTAAAGTGTTCTTATTAATTTGGAAATGTAATTTGAAAATGCAGTGAGTGACTCCTGGTCCCGGACCTGTGTTTCTGCCTAGGGGTGAACAGTCAACAAGGAGAAGAGGATCCTCAGGCCTTGAGCATCCAGGAGGGTGAAAATGCCACCATGACCTGCAGTTACAAAACTAGTATAGACAATTTACAGTGGTATAGACAAGATTCAGGCAGAAGCCTTGTACGGCTAATTTTAATACGTTCGAATGAAAGAGAGAAAAGTAGTGGAAGATTAAGAGTCACTCTTGACACTTCCAAGAAAAGCAGTTCCTTGTTGATCACGGCGTCCCGGGCAGCAGACACCGCTTCTTACTTCTGTGCTACGGATGCACAGTGTTCCCCAGGAACCTGCAGCCTCTACACAAACCCTGCCAAAGCAGCTTCTTAGAAGCCCTAACAGTGGGCAGAACTGGTGGTTATGTCTTTCCGTGAAGAAGAATCTACAAACAGCTGGCAAAGTAAAAGGGGAACCCTTTCAAATTCATGATTTTTTAAAAAGCATCTGGGACTAGGGGAAAGGGCATGAAATTTGGAACAGGAAATGGAAATACCAGGCTCAATTCTGCTAATCCTGGCTACATAGGGACATTGTCAGTGTAGCAGCCTTCAATTTCCTCACTTGAAATAAAGGATTTGGATCAATGAGCCCAAAATATTACTTAATCCCTAATTTTATTAGGAAAAAAAGAAACAGTCACTGGGCACTTGTGGAAGAGGAGGAAGAGGAGGAAGAGGAGGAAGAGGAGGAAGGCTGCTCAGTTTTAGAAGGTCTCATTTGTCCTTTGTGCAGCCCTCCCAAGATGTCAGTGGGTCTTTGAGATGCATTAGGTGGCTCTTACATTCCTCTAATCGTATAAGAAGCAGTAGATTCATTAGGCATTAGAATCGGAAGGGGTCCTAGGACTCTCAACCAAGCTTTTCATGTTAGAGCTGAGGAGTAAAACCATTGCATAATAAGACAGACCATTATCTGAATCTTTGGAGTGACAGTGACAAATATCTGGATCTGATTTCACCATTTATTAATCATATGATTCCCCAGCTTCAATGTCTCTATTAGGTAAATTGGGAATTTATAAGAAAGTAACAACTTTTTCCCATCCAAAGGAGAGACAGGTGTTTGCCACTACCAGGTCCTAAAATGCTGTGTTTTGAAAGCAGTGTTTTAGTATCAAATACATAACAGTTTTCAGCTATTTATTCTTGCTCCTACTGAGAAATAAATGCTGACTATAGTTTTCTTGACACAGTTCAGATAGTACCGAAAATGTGTTTGTGGAGAAAATTAGAGCATTTGTATTTAGGTGCACGCTTTGGTGAGAAAAGTGGAGGAGGGCAGGGAAAGGTTGTATAGGACAGTGGTTCCCACAAGTCAGACCTTAACCCATCACTATTAGGTGCACCAGAATCACTAGAGCATAGAGCATCTTTGAAAATCTGGACTATTAAGCTCAATTCTGACTTACTCCATCAGCCTCCGATAAAGTGATGAATTTCAAATTTTTTTTTTTTTTAGACGGAGTCTCGCTCTGTCGCCCAGGCTGGAGTGCAGTGGCCAGATCTCGGCTCACTGCAAGCTCCGCCTCCTGGGTTTACGCCATTCTCCTGCCTCAGCCTCCCGAGTAGCTGGGACTACAGGCGCCCGCCACCCCGCCGGGCTAGGTTTTTTTTTTTTGTATTTTTTAGTAGGACGGGGGTTTCACTGTGGTAGCCAGGATGGTCTTCGATCTGCTGACCTCGTGATCCGCCGTCTCGGCCTCCAAAGTGCTGGGATTACAGGCTTGGCGCCACCGCGCCGGTCAATTTTTAATGAAATATTTTCTATATACGTAAGAGACTGGCTCAGGTTCACATTTCAAAATCCAAACAATAATGTTTTTAACAAGATTGAGGTTTTTTTTCCACACAAAGGAGCTCTGTAATAATCAGGGCTGGTGCAGTACCTTCATCATGTTACAAAGGAACCAGGGTCTTTCTAGCTTACTGTTTTTCACTCTTAATGTGTCACTCTTGTTTTTATACTTTCAAGAGACTGATAGAGATCCTTCCACTGTATACACCTTCCAGACTGAAAGAAGGAGAAAGTCAAGGGCACATGTACATGCTGGCTGAGTCAGTCTTTTCCGGAAGCTCCACCCAATGGCTTCTCCTTACGCTCATTTACTAGAGTGCTGTTCCGTGTTCCCACCTCCTCCCATCTGCAAGGGAGGCTAGGATATCAGGATTATTATCTAAGTATGTTTCTATTCACAGCAAAATTCGGGTTCTATTAGTTAAAAAAAATAGGTGATAATGGACATTTTACAGACAATTAGTTTCTGCCAGACCCTCAGTTTAGGACATATTAGGACTCATAATATTTTTGGTTCATAGCTATTTTTGAATTACCATATCCAATGTATTTCCAAGTTCTATTGAGTGTACCGCCTACCAAGTTTTCCAGAAGACATCACAACCTCTCTAACCTAATTCACCTCCATACCCAAATTTAAAATCCTCCCTAATCCCTTGCTCCTCTGCCCCTAGCAAACTTGACAGACCCCATCACTTCTCAATATAGTGCTTTGTACACAGTGAGGGTGACCTTTTCAGAGTGCAACTTTGACCATGTCAACCACCTGGGTCCTCACTGGTTCTTACAGTAGAAAAAAAATTTCATCCTGTGATTTATAAAACCCTGCATAATTTAGACTCTTAATACCTCTCCAGTATCTTTCCACAATAAGCTCCTAATTTATCTTTTTCTTCAATACTGGTCCCATCTACATTTCTTTAACACACTTTGTTCATCTTATATAACCCCCTCAAAGCAATTTTAGGATACATTCTTACTCTTTTTAAAAAATTCTTTTCTCTTCCCTTGAGAGTAGAACCCAGTAAATGCCTACTTGTTCTTGCACATCTGTTCAAAAGTCAGTAATAGAAGAAAGCTCAATACGCTGTCTTAGAATTGTGGACCTCTGCCTTTTTTAATGTGTAGTTTCTCCTTTTATTTCTTTATCTGATTAATAATTGTCTCTGTTATTACTCTATGTGCTCTGTAAGGGCAGGGACCATTATCTGTGAGCTCAGCCTTGAATCCATAACACCAAAGTATCTTAAGCACTAAGATAATCAATTTTTCCTCTTCTTTCTTCCTATTAATTTAATATAATATATTTAAATAATATACTTTATTTTAAGCCTCCTCTAAGAGTTACAATAATGTTGTTGTGAAAGAACACACAAGAAAATAAGGCTGAGTTTTTCAAACTGTATAGTCCATGGATATTTGGAATTGTTTTTTTTTTTTTTTGAGAAGGAGTCTCGCTCTGTCACCCAGGCTGGAGTGCAGTGGCCAGATCTCAGCTCACTGCAAACTCCGCCTCCCGGGTTGACGCCATTCTCCTGCCTCAGCCTCCCGAGTAGCTGGGACTACAGGCGCCCGCCACCTCGCCCGGCTAGTTTTTTGTATTTTTTAGTAGAGACGGGGTTTCACCGTGTTAGCCAGGATGGAATTGTATGAACCAATTGTTGGTGTATAATGGGAGTCAGAAAACTACGGCCTAGCATTCAAAACAACCTGCCACCTGTTTTTGTAAAGTTTTATTGCAAAATAGCCTGCCCATCTATTTACACATTGCTTATGATGGCTTCTATGCTTTAACAGCAGAGTTTAGTACTTGCAACAGAGAGTGTATGATTTCAAAGTCTGAAATATATACTATTTGTCCTTTTATAGAGAAAAGTTCACCAATCCCTGAGGTATAGAAATTAAGTGAGAATTTTTAGATTTGCAGTTTTCTGTGTGATTAGGACAAAATAAAATAATAAAGGAAAATTTCTTTTTTATTTATTTCTAAATTTTTTTATTATACTTTAAGTTCTAGGGTACATGTGCACAACGTGCAGGTTTGTTGCATAGGTATACATGTGCCATGTTGGTTTGCTGCACCCATTAACTCATCATTTACATTAGGCATTTCTCCTAATGCTATCCCTCCCCCTGCCCTCCACCCCATGACAGGGCCTGGTGTGTGATGTTCCCTGCCCTGTGTCCAAGTGTTCTCATTGTTCAATTCCCACCTGTGAGTGAGAACATGCGGTGTTTGGTTTTCTGTCCTTGTGATAGTTTGCTCAGAATGATAGTTTTGAGCTTCATCCATGTCCCTGCAAAGGACATGAACTCATCATAATAAAGGAATATTTCTAATCATCTAAATGGCTAATAGAATAGCCTTCTTGATTTTGATTTGTGTCATTTTTACCAAATTAAGGGCAAGTGGGATAATAATACTCTACAAATGAAGACATTGCAGCTGTTTAAATGGTGAAAAGTTTTTGGAAAATTTTGGTTATGATATAGAACATAGCACATAGCACTACAGATATATCACATCGTACTACAGATGGGCCACAAACTCCCAAGAACCTGTAGCTTTCCATTGAAAGAGGATGTATTGCAAACATTGATTGTTTGTATATATCAACATACAATTCAATAGACACAAAAGTAGCAGTAAATAAAAAACGTATTTTTTTCAGTGCTGAATTCTTGGGTGCTTCATTAAATAATAAAATTCTATAATGGTGACTGACTTGTGTATTTCTGAATAGGAAAAGTGAAGAAAAAATCCTAGTAATCACTAATCACAATAACTCAGACAATAGTACATCAAGCTCCAAATAACTTTAATCAAGTCAGTTATTCAACTATACACATCCATAGCTTTCTTTTAATAAGCCTACACTAACCCTTTAGTTTCAGTGAAAAATCGTTTCTCACACTAATGTTTTAATTTGAATTTTATCGATTTTATATTTTGTTTGCATTTTTTTGTCTGATTTGGTAATTGTATAAAACCTATGAGCCTAAAAAGTTGATACCAAATTTTATTGTTGGGTATATGAAAGCACCATAATATTAAAAAAACGTGAGTATGAGAGCGGCCCCTTTTAAGAAGTCCCGCACCTTACTCGATTTTGAAGAACATGGAATGCACCTGCTACCAGGTCCTGGATCTACTCCTAAATGAAGTCAGTCATGCCAGGGGCCTAAGACACATCTTTCCACAGACTGTCCTTCATCAAAGATAATTTTGCCTACCAGACACAGCCATTCATTCATTTTTTCATCAATTTTTAAGGTTTTTTTTTTGAGCATTTCCTATGAGTTAAGGGCCTAGGAAAAGGGCTGCTGATAGTAACAGGATTCAACTTCTGATCTCAGGAGCACCAAGTGCGGCTTGAGACACAGGACAGAAATGATTCTAACATGATGTGATAAGGACAGAAAGTATGGTGGGAAAAAAGGAGAGCACTAACTTAGCTAGAGAGTTGGGAGAACGTTTCCACATGGAGGTGATGCACTGGTTTCAAAGAATGAACAGGAGTCGTCCAAGTGAAGCGGAGTGGGGAGAAGGAAGGACATTCTAAGCAGAAGTGCTCACCCCTGGTTTCGGGGACCAGTGGGAAATATACCAAGAATAAATCTCACTTTTTTTTTCTTTATCTATATTCTCAGGATATCCTAAAACGCCTAAAACTAAATTACCACTTGTGAACACATTAGGTGCTGGGACTGGGGAGATTTAAGGGAGTCATATTGCTCTGCGCCTTGAAGAAGTTGACAGGACTCACCCACACGGTGAAGTCAGCAGAGTGTTTGATGCTCCTTCCTTGAGTCCCACCACCCTTCACCTCGGACACCGTTTTCCTTGTATGTCTGCCCGTTAAGCCACACCCCAGGGTGAAAATGAACAACATTCCGAGACTCAGAACAGGCTTCAGGGACAGAGAGGAGCCGCAAGAGGGCGCTGGTCCCTTCAGCTTGTGGTTTGACACAAATTTCATCTTTCCTTCCTGCACACATCTCTTTGTTCCGCCTGTGGCCTGATTTGTAGTGCAGTTTGCCCTGCTTAACACGTGAGTCAAGGTTTTGTAGAAGATTCTGCCAAAGAATCAACAACATAAAGAAATATACTTCTCGGTTTGGGTATCTCTCAACAAAACCTTCTATTGCTTCTCAGCGAGCCATGCTGTCTGCTTCCTGCTCAGGACTTGTGATCTTGTTGATAATCAGTGAGTAATGTTTACTCAGAACTTCTGAGATGTTCTATTCCTTAGCTTTAGGATGACCTTTAACCCCTTCCAAACTGGAGACCATACTGTCTATTGCCAGTATAATAAAGTCTTTCCTTTTTTTAGGAAGGACCAATGGAGACTCGGTGACCCAGACAGAAGGTCCAGTTACCCTCCCTGAGAGGGCAGCTCTGACATTAAACTGCACTTATCAGACCAGCTATTCAGCTTTTATGTTCTGGTATGTCCAGTATCTAAACAAAGAGCCTGAGCTCCTCCTGAAAAGTTCAGAAAACCAGGAGACGGACAGCAGAGGTTTTCAGGCCAGTCATGTCAAGAGTGACAGTTCTTTCCATCTGGAGAAACCCTCGGTGCAGCTGTCGGACTCTGCCGTGTACTACTGTGTTCTGAGAGACACAGTGGGAGGGACTGCAGCGAGAGCCCAGCATAAACCCCGGGGGCCGCAGGTGGGGCCTGGGTGTGAGTCACTTTGGGAGGGGGCATTATTTTCCAGGGTTCTATGCTGGAGCCTTCCTGCAAGTAATTCCAGCTCTGATTCTTTGGTGCCAAGAAGCCATGGAGATTTTACATTACACCACACAGAAGAATTGGGGGAGGAACAGTCTAAAGCAGAACCTAAGCTCTGTTTTCTAGAAATGCTTCTGTCCTCAGTCCAGATGTGTCTTCTTTCCCTCAGACGGCATACATTCCTGAGAAGTGACATTAACTTTGCTATGTGACAGTTCAGTTGGTCTATGCTGAAATACTTCATAACCTGTTAATAAAAACTCTGAGGGAAAACAGTTCGTGAATAATGATCACCTTGAATCTACTCCCTTGTGTTTACAATTGAGACCAAGATTGTTTGTCTTGCTGAGTTTCACCTGCAGAAACTCCATCTCCAGGGACTGTGGCGTTTATCCTCTCTTCCATTGACTTTTCCTTCTCTTGTGGTTGCTTAGAAATTCTGCTACCTGAGTAAGTTCTATGAGGAGAGTGTGCTGATGAGAGGCTTTCCTTGTGTTATCAGCACTGTGGTTTCAGAACAGCCCAGTCAGTAAAGGCTGCATCCATGGCATGTCTTGCCCACACTGTTTACACCCTCCACACTGATCTTCCTGTTGGCCTGGCAGCTGTTTGTTGTAACACTAAATCATGACCTGGATTTTTGACTTGAGGATCTGTGTTACGAGAAATTCTGGATTTGGGACATTACTTTAACTTGGTAACTAACATTTTTATCATTGCATTTATGCCCATGATCCTTCTAAATTGCATCAAATTTAGCAGCCAAGAAAGACTGTTTATAAAAAAGAAGTAAATGAACATGGAGTTTCGTTCACTGGGACCCCAAATGGAGAAAATAATCTCATATTTCTCTACATCAAAGAGCATAAAACAGAAATGTGGGCCCCTCACCGAAACTCTCAGGGATGTAGCTCACCACAAGAAATTTTTCCTGAGTTGATGGGTGCAGCACACCAACATGGCATAAGTATACATATGTAACAAACCTGCACGTTATGCACATGTACCCTAGAACTTAAAGTAAAATAAAAAAAAAAAAAAAGAATAGCTTATCTGGCAATATCTGTGACCTAAAAACATGCATTTATTTCTCTTTAGCATAGCTACAAGATTACAGTTCACCATGTTGTAAAGAACGGTGAAGGAGCACCTTACTCAAGCTATCAATAAACAACCGAAAAGAATGAAAAAAAAAAAAAAAGAAAAAAAGAAATTTTTCCTAATATTCGGAGTTCTGTGAGACTTGTTTGTCCTTTTTCTATCCTGCATGATCCTGTGAGTTTTACATATAAAAAGGTACAGGTTTTGCAGAGCCCAAAGTTTTTTCTTTGATTTCTGGGGCGCTCTTTAAGAAAAAGAAAATTAAATTATAAATTTAAGTTTCTAGGTTCTGGGGTAGAAAGGGGCTTTAAAATCAAAGCCTAATATACTTCATGGTAAATCTGCATTTGGGGTTCCATAGAGATCATCTTCTTTAAGACTGAAATATTATAATAGTCTTAGCTTGTCCTAATACTGGGAGGTTCCCTAACCCCCAGTCCTCTTTTCCACGGCAGCACTAGAATCACTTTAGCTATCATTAATATGAGTATTTTCACTTCTATCATTAAAAAAACAGCTTTATTGAGATACAATTCGCATACCTTAAACTTCATCGTTTTAAGTCTGCAATTCAGTGGTTTTAGTATATTCACAGTTATCAAT
Organism: Rhinopithecus bieti; assembly: GCF_001698545.2. Taxonomy (NCBI): domain Eukaryota; kingdom Metazoa; phylum Chordata; class Mammalia; order Primates; family Cercopithecidae; genus Rhinopithecus; species Rhinopithecus bieti. The sequence continues at coordinate 30,434 of NW_016815584.1, read as the reverse complement.
CATTATTGTGATCTAATTCCAGAATATCTTCACCACCTCACAAAGAAAATGTGTGCCCACTAGCACTCACCCCCATTCTTTTCTTACCCTAGCCATAAATCAAATAAAATATATGTTTTATGAAGAATAATAACACAAAACTTTGATGAACCCAGTCTTATTGTAAATACAGGACCTCTTATGAACCTGTATCTAAGGGGTGAAACATAAGTCCCAATATTTAACACTGCAAAGAGTTTAATGACTGTGATGCAAGGGACGAAAGCCAGTGGAGATTGAACTCTGCTGGTATTTTAATAGGATTCCTATGATTTTTGGTAATGCTCTGGTTATAAATTATATATTTTTGGTTTCTTTCCTATCCTAGTCTCCACCACAATTAATGTGTGAGGATTGGAATAGCAGGGGCATTTTCAGGAGCACACATATTGAGTTATAACAGAAACTCCTGCATTTGAGCAGTGAGTCGAATTTTGGAATTTATTTTGTTTACACACACACACAAATATATGTGCAAATAAACATGTATGTATTTTTCTCTGCTGTTACTTGACATGGCAAACACTGAACAGATTTGGTGACTCAAGAGGTATGATGTAAAATCATTTATTAACAATAAACTATTTCTTACATAACCTTTGCTGGATTCCATGACTGGCAAAGTAGTAACAAAGATTGAGACTAAAAGTTTTGCTTTCCTGCTAGAAAGTGAAAACTCTGTGTGGTTAGTTTGCACTTTGATTCTATCTGAAGAAAAAGACATATGTAAGACTAAAAGGTGCATAATTGTATCATCCCATGTATTCACCATAGCTCATAATAAATTATAAGTCTCACATTTTCCACCAAAGATGAATTAACTAACCATGATTCAATTTTACCACTGTATATTTACAGTCCAGTAAGTTATATTGAGACAAAATTGGTACTTAGGACAGTCTAGGATCTTCCATCTATACAAGAAGCGTGTGACATGGCACAGTCAAACTCGTCATATATCTGTTAACCATACTTCCTGTAAAAGGCAGAAGCCTCACACAGCCCAGTAACTTTGCTAGTACCTCTTGAGTGCAAGGTGGAGAATTAAGATCTGGATTTGAGACGGAGCACAGAACATTTCACTCAGGGGAAGAGCTATGAACATGCTGACTGCCAGCCTGCTGAGGGCAGTCATAACCTCCATCTGTATTGGTAAGCAGGACCACCAGCACAGAACTCAGACTCCTGTTAGCTCAGAAGGATGTGGAGGGAGGCAGATCTTTGTAGTCTAATGAGGCTTAGAAAGAAGGGGTAACGGGCAATGAAATCAGAGCACTAAGTTCTAAGCCACTTAATCCATTTTATCCCCAGTGTTGCAAATAAGGGATCAGTCTATTTTTCCTCTTTACTGCAGGATCCAGCATGGCTCAGAAGGTAACTCAAGCTCAGACTGAAATTTCTGTGGTGGAGAAGGAGGATGTGAACTTGGACTGTGTGTATGAAACCCGTGATTCTACTTATTACTTATTCTGGTACAAGCAACTACCAAGTGGAGAATTGATTTTCCTTATTCGTCAGAACTCTTTTAATGAGCAAAATGAAATAAACGGTCGGTATTCTTCGAACTTCCAGAAATCCACCAGTTCCTTCAACCTCACCATCACAGCCTCACAAGTCGTGGACTCAGCAGTATACTTCTGTGCTCTGAATGAAGCCACAGTGAGATGGGTGTTGGTGGGAGCCCTACAAAAACCTCAACAAGAGACAGGGCTCCTGGGGAGAGACTCCGTCACAGACAGGAAGAAGCAAGTTGGGGCTGTGTCAGCACAGGTGGTTTGGCAAGGAAACCTGAGTTCAATTCATGTACAATGTCTAGATATATCATTTATTAGAAGCATGGGTGTCTTCTATTCTTTAGAATAGATTGAGACAGAATATCTAGCACATATTTTTATATCATATATAGAATTATGCAACAAAAGTGCAAAACAAAATATATTAATCTCGTGTTGGTTTTATTGAGGGTGGGAAACTATCCGATTATCTTCAGACCAAATGGATGATTCCATTCATAAGCTGTTAAGTTTTCAGAATGATTCATACATTTATGCATTAATTATTATGTAGAATGCTTTAATCCAAGTGTAATAGAAATGCCTTCCATTGTTTTTTTAAATAATGGTATCATTACTAAATGAGGTAGAAAAATTAAATTTAGACTTCTTTCCATAATCATACCAGCAACCTCTTATACATCAGAATAGATGTGAAACGTTCCTCAAATTTCCTTTCTCTGGCTCCTCTCTTTTTGTGACATGACTATGATATTTTAAAAGTATCTAAGTATTTTGCTTTCATTTAGAGGCTGCCTGCGAAGAGAGATGTGCAAGGTGGGAATTGGTCCTAACCTATTGAATATCTTGCCTTCACCCTTTCCCCTTTGAGTTCTGGCCAGTTTGAAGCTGAAAAGTGGTTAGGGCCAGAATTACAAATGCTATGGCAACCAGAACCCGGATGGTGTGTCCAGTGTCTACTTCCTGTCTAAGCATATATTTTCCTTGGATATTACAACAGGTGCTCAGGAACAGGGATTTTTATTTCTTTTGCTCCACACAAGGTTTTAGAAACCTGAGTTTTTAACATTAAAAGAAAACAGACATCACATTAAAACTGGATTTCTAGCTTACCTATAAACATGGGAAGATCTGGGAAACACTCCACTCCCTGGGGTAGAGGTCAAAAGTTCTCTTTGGATACATAATGGCTTTGATGTATATGTATTTTATTTTAAAATTTACAAAATTTACCATTCATTTCACAGTATGAATTAATTTAAAAGTAAACATTTAAATTATTAGTTACAAGACATAAACTCATCTTCAAGACAAACAAATCTGAAATACCATCTCATGAAACTATACCTGTTTTTCCCCCATGATTTCATGTACCATGGGTATATTCCAGCTTGAGAAATTTAAGCATAGTTTATTCCTAATTTAGGAGGTATTTTTAGCTATAGTAAGCATTGGAGAAACATTAGTTAATAAGACAGACATGGTTCCTGCCTTTATGAAGGCCGTGTTCTAGGGGGCTATATCCAGTATAGAATGGTAGGCAGAGGGAATTAAAGTTTTACACAAACAACCTATGTGACCTTGAGAAAGTTATAACTCCCCTGAACCTGTTCTCTCATTTGTAAAATGTAGAGATTTAATTAGGCAGTTCCAAACTTTTACTAGCCTCACAAGAGCACATAGTCCACTACCTTTTTCAGTTCCTAACACTTAGTAGCTGGCCTTCTTTTTGGCGAAAGGACAATTAGTTGTTACAGGCATATCCATACTGTTCCACAGGTTGCGTGATAATGTAACAGTAGTAACAAGAAGCCACAGGAAGCAGGCAGAGAGGAGAGTGGCTTGTGAAGTCAACTGCTTTCCATACGCAGAAACCACTATTCTATGTAGCCAGGCAGTAGAAGAAGAGGGAGAGGAAAAGGAGGAGATGGAAGGAGAGGGAGAAAAGAAAGAAGGAAGAAGAAGAGAAGGAGGAAGGGGAGAGGAGGGGGGAAGAAAGAGCGACAAAGAAGGAAAGAACAAGGGAGGAAGAGAGAAGGAGGAAGGGACAGAACAGGTACTAATTCAAAAGTAAATTTTTTATTTGAATTTGAATTTATTGTTTTTTTTTTCACAAGGCATTAGACACACTTTCTTTCCTCAGCATGAGAGAATGAGAAAAATTAGAAGATTCCCATTTGACAAGCATGAGGTCACACTGAACTTGGACTAGCTGGCTGAAACTCCAGAGGACACAGCTCCTCTTGTTAAGTTCTAAGGCAGGTTGAGAGACAGATTTTCTAGTAATTCTGGTTGTCCCTTGTAAAATTAATATAATTCATCTGTTCCTAAAGGAACTAAGAATATTGTAACTGGGAAACGTTTGTTCAATATTAGAGTTCTCTCTAGAGCTGAGTAGCAAATGGAAATGCTCGTAGGTGCCTAGAGTAGAATGAAATGAGTGTGGTTGTCCAAGTGTTTTAAAAAGGTACAGGCTTGATAATGTGTCACTAGGCACTGGGCCTTGGCATCAGAGGATAAACAAAAATGACGCAGTAAACCTTATTCTTCTCCTAAGTAGAGTGGGTGTCCTGAAAGGTTATCCAGAGATTGAAGCCTTGTTGTTTGTTTCTGAGTCCTATCTAAGTCAGGCTACAAGCTGTTAGATGTAGACAGGCCAGTGCACAAGAGCTATAATACAGGAAGTCTCTTTATGAGGGGCTGGGGAGATGAAGCCATCACAGCCTGCAAGACAGCTGAGGCTTATTCCAGCCTCTGTGAATACAGTCAATGACCACTAGGCTTCAGCCGCTGCTACTTCCTAATGATCCTCATCAGGGAACCTCTTCAGGTGTTCCCTGAAATTAGTCACCCTCATATCCCACATCTCAGAGCCTCCAATCTTGCATATGATGGATGTCTTCACTGCAGAATTGTTCCAGTATCCCTGGGCTAGAGTTTGACTGAGTTCAGATCAAGTGTATCACACACAGAGAGAGCTGGTTAAGCTAATGAGCTGTACAGGGTCCTTAATCACTTGACTTAGGCAACTTCTGTTCTGGACCTGATCCACTGTTGTAAGCTTTTATTTATTTATTTAAAGAATGAAAGCAAATATTAGGGACATACTATGTGTGATACAAAGAATCTCTGAACCTTAACTCTTATCCCTCTTTATTACATGTAGTAGTTGCCTTCCGTCTGACCCCAAGTACAACCTGCTTATCACCTACATCCTTTGTGTGTTTGCCCTCATTTTCATCTTCTAACAGACAATAAGATACAAGTTCAACAGCTCGGTGCTGCTTCAACCCCAAATGGTAGCATTAGGAACCTTTCCACCTGATTTCATAACTAAAATTTCCCTTTCTTTGGATACCCTTGGGAGCGAACAGTAAATTGTCAAATGTGTACTCTCCCAGAAGTAGAGTGGAGCTCTTAATGTTTCACACCATCGTTATTCCACAACTTCCAGTGTCTTTCAGAATTTCCAAACAGAGGGAAAAAATTAGGTGAACTTGAAATAGTAACTCCGTCCAATAGACTTCCCACAGAAGTGAAAAATAACTTTGTTTTCTGTTCACTGTATTAAACAAAAAACTGCCCTCTAGATCCCATCGCCAATTTATAGTAAGTACAAAGGACAGCAGAACATATTAAACCCATCACAAATATACGGTAAGCAAAATTTATAGTATGAAAAACTCTGCAAGACAAACAGCTTGGGTCTTTTTTTTCTTCCCACAAACTACACAGAATGAGTGAGGGGATCTATGGATTAAAAGAGACTTTAAAAACCATATCAGCCAGAACTGTGGCTTTCCCAGTGCCCCATGCTCACACCATATAGAAGTGCAAGCAGATGAAACTCCAGCATGCCAGCTTGGAGGGGGACCAGGGCGAGCAGCAACTGAATCCATAGTTCACAGATGCAGCCTGAATGGCACCAGTGGTGGGGGCCTGGGGTGCTCCCATGGATCACCAAGGGAACGATGATGAATCAAATAAGGACAAAACCACATGGCAAAATGGCTTCATCGGGAGGAACTGGACACCTGTGAGAAATACTGTGCAGTTCTTTAGCATCTCTGAGTTCTTAGAACATAAGAAAAATTGTACTAAAAATCCCCCTGTCCTCATCAGGAATGACAGTGAGAGGCCATGACAGCTCTCTGGAGCCAGACTGAGCCACCAGCCACCCAGTCCAAGCAATAAAGATGGCCAGAAGGAGAACAGTGGCAGCTTAGGGGACATGAAAGAGAAGCTGGATGTGGAGTCTGTGGTGCACTTACAGAGATGGCCCTGCCACCCACACCTAAGGACATAAGCTATTTACCCACAGGCAAAGTAGCCAACACTAAGGTGCCCATGCAAGCTCTCTGGGACACCAAGTTGGCAGTGAATTGGTGGAGTGCAGGTGCACTGCCAGCCTGTGCCCAGCACCAACAGCATCCCATGGGTCCTGGAGCAGATCTTGCATCTGCAACAGCAGCTATAGCAGATCCAGCTCACTGAGAAGATCTACACTGAGATGAACATGTGAGCCTCCCATGTCCTCCACTGTGGCAGGGCAGGGGCTGACACCCTGAAGACTTTGGGCATGTCCAGCAAGTTTCTACAGCTGTGGTTCTGCTCAGCCAGAAGGCTGGAAACCAAGGTCTGTCTCTGGATACGTTGAAACAAGCCAAGATACCGTAGCACGCCAGCATCCCTTCTGCCTTCACCACTCTGCCCCAGGACTGATGCCATTTGCTCTGAAGCCAGATGGGAAAAGGGTACTCTCTTCCCTTTCCCTGTTTGGGAAAACATCGTGTCTCCCATACTGAGTGCTTTGCTCCCTCAGGCTCTGGGCTTGGTGCTCTTCCAGGGTCCTTTCTCCACTATGGCATTAGACCCCTCCGAGAAAGGGAAAGGAAAGCTACAGAACATCTCCAAGCACAAGTGTAAGTACTCTAGCAAGGTTTTGAGGACTGATAGCTTCTCGTAGATCCACCTCTGCTCCAGCACTGGAGAGAGACCCTTCATGTGCTCTGTCTGTAGTCATCGCTTCACCACCAAGGGTAACCTCAGGGTACACATTCACAGACATCTCCAAGAGAAGGTGAACCCTCAACTGTTTTCTGAGTTCCAGGACAAAATGGCAACAGGCAATGGCAACCCATATGCACTCTGTACCTGCCCCCATCGATGAATCAAGTCTCTAGACAGCAAACTTGTCTTTGTAACTTCCTCTCTAAGGCTACCTCAGAATCTCTCTTCAAAGACTAACCCCAAGAACCTCATGGATGGCCTGTTGCCCAATGACCTGCATCCTAGTCCTTCTGCAGAAAGTGAGGGCAGGCCTACCCTCCCTGAGGTATGGACAAACAATAATTCACCAAGGATTGGTGGCTTCTAAGTGAGTGGGACCCCCAGCCAGGACCAGAGATGCTAAAATTACTGTAGCTGTTTGAGAACATCCACAAGGCCACCACTGGCTTCATTGTCTACTGATTCCTAAGCGCTCTCAAAATATATTACTGCACAGGCACCCACACACCAGGGAGTGACCATTCCAGTATAAGATTTGTGGCTGAGCTTTTTCTACCAAAGGCAACTTGCAGACGCACCTTGGGGTTCACTGAACCAACACACCCATAAAAAGGCAGCATTCATGCCCAATTTGCCAGAGTTACCAATGCTGTGATATTGCAGCAGCATATTCGGATGCACATGGGCAGTCAGATTCCAAATATTCCCTTGCCAGAGGATCCCTGTGACCTTATGGTCCTGATCCAATGACAGTCAGTGAGGATGGCAGTACAAGTGCCATCAGCTGTGATGATGTCTTCAAAAGCACTGATGTAGAAGTCAGCTCCCAGGAGGGCCCAAGCAGCTCCTCAAAGATCCCTGTACCTCTTTCCACGATGACTTCCTTGGATGCCCCAGGTGGGGGGATTGGGTCCTATCCCTTTTGGCTTGCAGTGTCAGAGCAGCCGAAAAATGGTTCAGTGGAGAGCAATGTCTTGAACAACAACTCATCCTCACTGAAACGAGACCAGGAGTATGAGAGCCGAAGTTCAGACACCATGGAAACCAGGTCCTCCCAAGCACTCTCTCTGGCCAATAGTGAGGCACAAATCATCAAGTCAATGTCTCCTGATGCTGGGGGCAAATCAGAGAGCTTTGAGAACAGATGCAGAGATGGAAGGTTGGAGCAATCTCCCTTCAACTTTATCTGAGCCCAGCCAACATACGTCAAACTTGAAGTTCCAGGTATATTTGTAGGACCCTCAATCTTGTCTCCATTGATGACCCCTTTGTTAGATGCCCAGCTACACCGTCAGGTCAAGCAACATGGCTGCACCCAGTGTGGGAAGAACTTCTCGTCCACTAGTCTTTTCAGACTCATGGACAGACTCACACCGGAGAGAAGCCTTTTGCATGCAACATTTGTGAGACAGTTTCCACCACCAAAGGCAACTTGAGGGTCTACTATATGACACATGGGGTGAACAATAACTCAGCACACCATGGGAGGAAGCTGGTCCTGAAGAACACCATGGCTCTGTTAGGCACAAAATGAAAAAGAGTCTCAAAAATGTTTCTTAAGGAAATCCCAGCACCTAAGGAAATCCCAGTCCCTTTGGTGAATGTGGACCCTGTTGTAAGGAACCACTATACCCCCACACTTGACGGTGGTCTGGTAGTGAAAACCAGTGAGCAATTTTGTGATCCAGAGTAGCTGTATTCCTAGCTTCCTGGTTTCCTTGGGGGCTGTCTCAATCATGAATAACACCACCATCTGCAAGATGATGGCTCCCAATCAGGAGTCAGTGTGGATGTGGAAAAACCAGGTGCAATTGACAGCATTCCCAAACACCAGTTCCCTCACTTCCTGGAAGAAAACAAGGTTGCAGTCTTCTTTTTTTTCTTTCATTTTCTTTTGTCTTTTTCTTTTTCTTTTAATTTTTTTTTAGCTTAGCTTAACTTGCATGGAAGGATAAATACAGACAGAGTTAAATCTCTAGAATCTGCCTTTTTTTTTTTTTTTTTTTTTTTTTTTTTTTTTTTTTTTTAAAAACCCCCCCCCCTTTTTTTTTTTTTTTTTTTTTTTTTTTTGGTAAAGACCCATCTCCTCTTGTTTTCTTTCTTTTTTATTTTTATTTTTTTCCGAGATGGAGTCTTGCTCTGGAGGCTGGAGTGCAGTGGCACGATCTCAGTTCACTGCAATCTCCTCCTCCCAGGTTCAAGCAATTCTCCTGCCTCAGCCTCCCGAGTAGCTGGGACTATAGGCATGTGCCACTGCATGCAGCTAATTTTTGTAATTTTAGTAGAGATGGGGGTTTCATCATGTTGGCCAGGCTGGTCTTGAACTCCTGACCTCGTGATCTGCCTGCCTTGGCCTCCCAAAGTTCTGGGATTACAGCATGAGCTTCCTGCGCCTGGCCTTCTTTTTCTTAAGGGTATGCAAATGATGTTTACAAAGGTTGTGACCACCACCTCAAGCACAACTGAAATGAAAATGAAAAAAATTATACCCAAACAAATGTACACTAGAATTTTTTTTTTTTTGAAAGCAGCAGGTCTTGCAAAGTAGCCTTGTTACTTGTGACAAACTGTATACATACGACTTTCGTACAACCTAGGGTGACTTTTTCTAAGACAATTATCTATTTCAAGGTGGAACCATTGGAACTTATTGAACCACAATGGAAGACACACTACTTAGCCTAATTGAGGCAAAGGGTACTGGTAACTGTATGCAGGTAAACAGACAAGATCTGTCATCTATTTAGGAAACTGTTTCATATTCCCCCAACCCTGTTCACATCTTTTAAAATTTTAATATACTCTAAAAGAACAAAAAATTAAGTTTGTACAATTATAAAATTGCTTCAACCTTAGAACCTTAAGTAGGATTCTCTCAGATGGACTTATGTTAGTGCTTAGGGATTCATTGTGTGTGTTGCTGCTTATTCAAATGCAGTTCAGTCAGAGCCGCAAGAGTGCCAGTGTTCTCTTCATACTTCCCAAACGCCTTTTTCTTCCCGAACCTGAGGTGGACACCTGAATGGGCAATCTCAGATGACTTAATTTAGTTTGCCAGTGCCTACCCTATTGAAAAACTGGGTTTTCATTCTTAAGAAGAAACTCATGGAAGGGTGTGTTTCCTGCCATAGGTTTACATACTGTTTTTTTGTTTTGTTTATTTGGTACAACTCAGGAAGATTATTTTTTCTTGAGGATTTTATGAAGGCTATGAAGTTGGAACAGGTGAGTCCTGGATAGGAAAGCTTTTAATTTATCTACTTTATTTATCTGTTTATTAGCCATAGTCTCTATTTTCCTATTTTAAGACCGCTGAAGAATTCCCAGGTTCTGTCTTAAACCTAAAAGTCAATGTATTGGTGGAAAGAGTTGGATGTTCAAGGTGTTTTGTGATTCCTTTATTTCTAATCTCCTTTTGTATATGTAATAATATTGAGCAAATGAAACATCTCTGTAATGGTTTAACAAAAAAAGGAGAAAGAAAAACCCTAACTTCTGGGAGAAGTCTGTCTCCTGTATGTGGAAGGCCCTGATTGAAATGTAAATGGAGACTGTTAGCTAATGTTTTGCCTGTTGGTTATTGCACCTGATTTTAGGCTTCCCCCCGACCACCCCCTTTATTTTATTTTATTTTTTTTGGAATTTGTGCCTTTTCTTCTGGCATTGTAAGTGAACACAATAATGGTATCTGTTTATACTGTGAAGTGGATATTGTCACAGAGAACACACCAGTGACTTTTTCACTGTTGAGCTAATAATGCCTTGTGAATGTATGATCTTTGGAGGAACTCCTGTAGCTGTGCTGCTACTGTTATCTGTTGGAAAATAAATTTTGAATGTTTTCTCTTTGGAAAACATGTCCACAAATCACAATATGTGACTCTTAGGTGAATTCTGAATCAGACAAGCTGTAAAATAATTGAAAATGTGAACACATTTACTAATTTGATTGTGTTTTTAAAAAGTCAGAATTTAGTGATAGTACTAAAATAAACCAAAGCAAAATAATATGATATTTTAAAAATGTATGAATGGGTTTAAAAAAATAATTCAATGGCTAAATGTAATTGGGGCATAAATAAAACAAGATTGACCAAGAATCAATATTTGATGAACATGGGTGATGGGTACATGGAGTTTCATTGTTCCATACTGTATACTTTTCTATACATTTGAGAAATTTAATAAAATTAAAAATAGAAATTGGCTAGATTCAAATCCTGTCAGCGCCAGTGCAGCATGACTTTTGATTCTTTAGCCTATTGACGTCTCAATTTCCTCATCCATTAAATGGTGATAATAGAATCTACCTCGTGAAGTCGAGTTGAGAATTAAAATTATACATATTTACATTACACTTACATGTTTAAATTAAACTATACATGATTTTATACATACACAGTTTTCACACGCTGCCTAGCGTGGCATGTCGACACAGTAGAGATTCAGTTTGTGACAGCCAATGTTAATGGAAAGGGTAGAATTTGTTCAGGACCTAAATCAGATTTTCAATCACGTGCTAGTTTCAAAACACCACACTGCTCCTTGATGTGTTTTTCAAAGGAAAGAGCCAAAATTATTGATAAGGCAACGACATCTTGGCTCTGCTTGAAAATCACCCCAACAGGGCCCTATATCCCTATTTGTAGCTCCAGTAAATATCCCCATTTGCTGCTGCTCCCCCACCAGTACCCACCCTGCTGATAGGCCCCAGGCCCGTCAGAGAAGCAGCACATGAGGGATGTTTAACATAAAAGTGTTTTCAGGGGGCAGGCAGGGCTGCTTTAATTGCCCTAACTAGGTAATTTAAGGTACATTTTCTCATATTTGCCAACAGACCAAAGAAGATATGCTTTAAGATGTAATCAATATTCACATCAGCCTTCAAACCAATTTGGTTTCAGTCTTTCACAATATTGAAATAAACAACCCAGTGAAGTCCCACACATCAAGATAAAAGCTAACAAAGAAATGACATTTTTCCCTTGAGCAAATATACACCTAAAAGATGACTCGTGAAGCAATAAATATAGGTTATGGAGATTTTCCTCTCTTACTCTAAGAGTACATAAACACTTTTAAAATGTACTTGAAATATTACTGATTGCTGAATTAATATATTTTGTAAGATGAGGTAATTATTGACAAAGAAGATATTCTCATCCTGTATTCAGTTTAAATGCAAGCTCTCATACAAAAGAGAGGAGATTTATAACCTGCTCCAGGAAGCTAGGAGAAGGTTTCATCCACCAGCAAAGCGCAGACACCTCTTCACTCTTCTGCTTGTTAACAGTAATATGGATGCCACTGTGTCTGGACATGGATCTGTGTCTCTGCTTAAATTGTCCCCATTGCACAGAATGTCCTTTCTCCATCTCCACAGGCTAAACTTCTGTCTCAACCTCCTATGACTGTACTTTCAGAAAGGAAAGTGCAGAACACAGTAGGTGAGAAAAGACATCTGTTTTGCTGGTTGATAGTCTAGAAGATGTGGCCTAGACATTGAATATTGTCATTTCATAATTTATAAGACCAACCATTAAAATGCAGAGTGGTCCTGGATAACGTATAGTCACCATTCTTATCTTACAAGACGCAGCTGTCCTGATGCAAAGATACAACATGTGTAATCTTTCCTTCTCTAAACTTCTCAATCACTCTTTAACCTTTGTTCCTACTCACCACTTGATATGTTGCATTATGGTTCCGAAAATTCATATCTATAACTATACCATGATCAGAATGGCTAAAGTGAAAAAGACTACACTAAATGTTGACAAGAACATGGAGCAACAGAAATTCACATATTCTGTTGGAAGGAATGTCAACTGGCACAATTTCAAAAAGCATTTGGCAATATTTACTATAACTGAACATGTGCATTCCCTGCGATGCAGAAATTCCATTTCTACCTATATGCCCGATAAAAAGTTACATATATTCATTTGTAAAACATGTACAAGAATAAGAACATGTATTACATCAGTGATTATAATATCCTAAAAATGGAAAACAACTCAGATGCACATCAGCAGTTTCGAAGACAAATAAATTATGATAATGAAATACTACCCAGCAATGAGAATGAATAAATTTGCCGTATGCTCAAGGCAGATTGAATCACACAAATATTACTAAGTGAAAAATGAAAGCAAAAGAAATTTTAAAAAAGGCAAGACTAAGCTATGAAGTTGTAAGTCAGGAGAGTGAAGATAGGAGCTATCTTTATAAGGAGATAGTGACTTGGAAAGAGCACAAGGGAGGCTTCTGGATGTTGGCAACGCTGTTTCTCAATTTGGGTGCTGGTTACATAGGTGATTTCACTTCGTGAAAATTCACCAAGTTCTACATTTAAGTTTTGTGCACTTTACTGAATCTGTATTATACTTTAAAAGTTTTTAAAAGAAACCTTATCCATCCCATTGCCTAAATTTTGAGAACATGATTCTTATTCAATCCATCTTCATAGCCCCACTGCCCTTCACATTAGCCTTCATTTAAAAGAGGCTTCATAATTGTTTTTTCAATAAAGAACTGAGCTACATGTTTAAAAAGATGCTCTGGTCCCAGGATCTAGTGTGTTATTAGATGGACTTGAACTTTCCTGTGTAGTAGCTTACTAATTACTGCTCTAGGTTTAGATCTTCGGTATTGACATGGTTTTTCTCTGTCTCTACTCAAATCTAATGGTGAATTGTAATTCCCAGTGTTGGAGGCGGGCTCTGGTGGGAGGTGACTGGATCATGGAGGTGGCTTCTAATGGTTTAGCACCACCCACCTAGTGCTTTCTCATGATAGAGTTCTCAAGAGATCTGGTTGTTTGAAGGTGTGTGGCACCTCCCCCTTTGCTCCCTCTCTCTGTCTTTCCTGCTGGGCATGTGAAAATGTACTTGCTTCTCCTTCACTTTCTGCCATGATTTTCTGAGTTTCCTGAGGCCTCACTAGTCATGCCTCCAGTATAGCCTACAGAACTGTGAGTCAATTAAACCTCTTTTCTTCATAATACCCAATCTCAAGTAGTTCTTTATAGCAGTGTGAGAATGGTCTAATACAAGCATGTTACACATGGTTTTCTGTGACAGGCTTTTAACTGGCCTCCCTCCTTCCAGCATTTCCTCCCCATAATCTGCTCCCATACCCTACAAATGACTTATTCTTTAAAGAAACACAGTAGCAATCACATCAGTCCTCTGTTTAACAACCTTCAATGACCATCCTTTGCCTATAGGAGTAAGGTTAATTAATACTCATGGTGTAGCTTTCGATGGCCTCTACAGTAGTCACGAACTTTCTGCTTCATCAGATTAAGTCTAACTTATGAATGAGGTTGGGAGACATTTACTGTCCTCCATTAACAGCTCTGCTCATAGTCCTTTACTCCCATCATTACACCTGTCTGAATGCTTACCATAATTGTTTCTCTCGATCCTAGAGGCTATCTCAGACCACTATTATCTTGTGAAGAATTTTCTGGTCACCCCAGCTCACAGTGATCTCTCTCTTCTGATAAATCATCCAAAAAATGTTTTAAATATATTTCAAAAGCATCTTTTTTTTCCAAAAAATTGTCGAAATATAGTTTTATATATTTTATGTATGTTTTTAAAATATAGTTCACTTAATTTTACAGTGCACTTTCATAAGCACTATCTCATTCACTCTTTATAATAACATTGTGAACAAGGCAAGGTGCAAAGAACTAATCTCATTTTGGAGATTAAAAACTGAGGTTCAGAGAAGTGAAGGGACCTAAGCCAGTGTGCTCAGCCAAGGCTAAAGCTCACTCTTCTCACCCAAGCTCTCTATACCCAATTACCTTTTTATGAGTATATACGTTATCTCCTCCCAAATATACATTTTTTTCTAAATGTGCTTACACTTTTGTGTCTCTCACTATACCAGACAAGACATTTATGGGGCTATGTAGAGCTGAGTGATTTTATTTCAACATTGTTTCTAGCAAGCTCAAGGACTGACAAAGCTGTACCACCTCTGCTCTATGGGACTTCTGTAGCAAAAACTGAATTGTAGAAGAAAACAATCACTGCATCTCCAAAAAAAATCTGCTTTTGGAAGTAAGAAAGAGACAAGAAAAAGAGTCTTTCAAAGGTCGGGCAGCCTTAATTTTACCTTTATATCCTAGCCTCCATATTGAAAAGTTTCAAAGAAGGTTATAAGAGGTAATGACAGTAGGCTTCAAGAACTACAAATGAATCACAATGAACTAAGTTTCAAATTGATCAAATTCCAGAAACCACTACTCAAATAATTTAACTGGTAAGCAAAATGGAGAACTTTTTGATTTTGAAGCTCAGTTTAATAGAATTTAACTATATTAATATAAAACTTAATTTTTTTATTCCAAAGGCTCTATTACACTAAATCTTTCTGGAAGCTAGCCACAGAACTAGTGTGATGAAATTGAAAGAATGGGGAACATACTAGGTGGATGTCTGGACACCCCAAACTGAAGGTAAGTGCTACCTTCTATCCTAACATTGTTGACTTCCACAAACTCAGGTGTTAGACACCTGAGCACTAGAAGTTAAACATCTAGATATGAAGACTAAGAAAGAAGAGGGAGATAGAAGGACCAAAATAAATCTGAACATTGTAAAGAAGGTATTCACACAGTCTTTATTTGCCTAGTGCTAAATACATCCAGTATCTGTTCCTAGTCTGACCCTTCATTCCAAATGCCTGTGCCTGGGCTAACGGGAGTAGAGACAGCGAATAGAATTTGCTTTACTATCTGCTCTTCACTCAAGTGAAAGCCATTTGAGGCAGGAATCGTGTTTTGTTTTGGTTTATGTGTTTTTTTGCAGAGCTTTACATGTGATGTAAGTCTGAATTTCTGGAATGAGTCACTTGAGCCTGGGGATTTCTGAGCATGCATAGTGATTTAAGAGTGGCTAGATGATCTGTCTAGCCAGAGAATCTTGTCAGCATGGTAACTGTACTCAAGACCATGATTTTACTAAGAATTGAAGTGTGTAGGCAATTTTAATTGGTGAGAAAATTCATTTAGGATAAATATTTATTATTTGAAGATTTTTTTATGTTCACTTTATTTTTGCCATAGCTATTGTTATTATATTGACAGCACTTCCCATCAGAGCCTGTGTAAAAAAATACTATAGTGGTCTTCAGTAACACAGTCCTAATGCTTTAAAATGGTTTGTGTAAGCAAAGAACTATGCTTTAACTTCTTACTATACTACAACCATACCTTGCACAAAGTAAATCCAATCCTAGAGAAACTATGAGCTATGAATTCTGCTGGTCTTGTTTCATTAGCACAAATAATTTTAAAAGCGCTAGACAAATAGGCCAACAGATGTCGAGCAACCAGAACCTTTAACTGAGATTCCTGAAATCCCTAATAAAACAAATAAACAGGAGACAGCTATAATAAAATAAATGCCTCTGTAATGAAGAGAAGTGTGTAGTAGTAAGCATCTAAACATGGCATTGTAAAAGAAACAAAAAGTAAAATGATGGCATCTCAAAAGCCAAGTTACTAAAGTAAGGTTACCTATCTCTCATAAGGCTAAAGGTGTAAGACTGCTGTCATCCAAGTATGGTCCAGGGAACCCTAGACAGACCTTTTAGGGAGTCTGGCATTCCAGTACTATTTTTATAATAATAATAAGACATTACCATCCTTTTTTACTTTCAGAGTCTTGCAGGCATATATGCAAGGTTTCCGGTCTACAAGATATGTGGTAAGGTCATTACTCTGATGGTTAATGGAATATATTCCTACCTCTATCTCTATTCCACATAAGCAAAACCTCTTTAAAGTCTTCTTGGAATTTCTCAGTAAAACTATAAAGGGATCCTGAGACCAATACATTTGAGAACTGATGGTTTACAGACTACAAATTCAATTTATCACAATATGACTTTGAATAATATTTTTCCATTTCACACACAGTGTAATAAATTTACAGCATTTCACTTCCATTCTTTGTGCTATTGTTGTCAACACATTTTTATTCTACATAAGTTAAAAGCCCCACAATGCAGTTTTATGGTTTTATCTCAAGCCTGTAATCCCAGCACTTTGGGAGGCCGAGACGGGCGGATTACTAGATCAGGAGATCGAGAGCATCCTGGCTAACACGGTGAAACCCTGTCTCTACTAAAAAATACAAAAAAACTACTTGGACAAGGTGGCGGGTGCCTGTAGTCCCAGCTACTCGGGAGGCTGAGGCAGGAGAATGGTGTAAACCCAAGAGGCAGAGCTTGCAGTGAGCCAAGATCCGGCCACTGCACTCCAGCCTGGGCGACAGAGCGAGACTCCTTCTCAAAAAATATATATATATATATATTATCTTTTAAAGTTTTTTTTTTTTT
>NW_016815584.1:7072-13144 GCF_001698545.2 Rhinopithecus bieti | reverse complement strand
TTTTTTTTTTTTAGCACTTTAAAGTTCTGTTCTGACATACATTGTTTCTGATGAAAAGCTGGCTGTTATTCTTAGCTTTGACTCCCTGTACCTAAACTGTCTTTCCTCATCTTTCTATCCTGTCACCCCAACTGCTGTTAAAATTTTCCCTTTTATTACTGGTTTTCAGAAATTTGATTACAATGAGGCTTGGGGTAATTTTCTCCATATTTCTTCTTTGTATTTATGAAAAATTTTCAGCCAGTATTTCTTTAAGTATCTTTCTTTCTCTCCCTCTCTTCCTCTGAGGCCTCAGTTACACCTATTTTAGACTATTTGATTTCGTAGAGTTCAGGAGCACTATTTCTTTTTTTTAAATCTTTTTTCTTTGCTTCAGTTTAGATCATTTCTACTGCTTTTTCTTCAAGTTCTCTAAGCTTTTTTTCCTGTGATTTCTAATCTGCTGTTAATCTTGTCCAACTTATTTTTCCTTTTATTTATTTAATTGTTTTTTATTTCTACAAGTTCCACTTGGATCTTTTATGTCTTCCATTTTCTCCTCCTTATGTTTCTGTATTTCTTTACATCCTTGAATTCATTTTTATTGTAGTTTACACGCACTGTTTTAAAATCCTTTTATAATAATTACATAATCTGCATCATTTTAATTCCGTTTCTTTCTCCTGGTTATAGACTTTATTTTCCTGGTTCTTCACCTGCTTGATAATTTTGATTGGGTGCTAGATGTTATGTATTTTACATTGTTGAGTGCACAATATTGTTATATTACTTTAAACACAATTGGACATTGTACTGATCGTTAAAATAATTTGTGTATCATTTTGATTTTTTGAGACTTCTTTTAATTTTTATCTAACAGCCTTTATTCTGGGACTAATTTAACACACTACTAATTTATCACCTTTCTGAGGATCCTAGTGCCTGTCCCACGCATTACAATATCTCTTGAATCTTGGATGCTAGTAGTACAAACTATGCCCAGCACTGTGTGAACTCTGGAAATTATTTGGCCTGTTGCTTCTCTTTGTCTGAGTTTCCTCTCATACATATACAGATCATCCAGACAAAGTGTGACCCCTCCAGAGCCAGAGTTATCTTCTGAATCTCTCTCTCCTCCTCTTTCTCTTTGTCTCTCTCTCTTTTTCTCTCTCCCCAAATTCCTCCTCTCTGGTACACTAATTCATACCTTCTAGATGCTATAGGATCCCCAATCTCTTATTCTATTCCTCAATACAATGAGGCAGCTGTGCTGTGTTGTGGTTTAATCCTCCCTGTGCTGTTGCCTAGAAACTGCCTCCAGGAAATAAGTGGAAGCAATGTTAGGACTCACTTCATTTATTTCCATTATCTCTGTATTATCTGTAGTCCAAGGTCTGAAAATTTCCTTTATTTTGTCCAGCCTTTTAATTTGAAGATCAATTTCTGTAGCAGTGTACATTTATCAAGGAAACAAAAGTCAAAGTAATTTATTTGTGTTGTATTTTACAGTTGTAGTGGTCCATGATAAATTGGTGAAAACACTGATTATTTATCACAGATTATTTGAAAAAAGCCACATCAGATAACGTTTCTAACATGCATTATCATGTTTATAAGATGGCATGCTAATTGTGTCTTGGAGGCTTAATAGAACTGATTCAGATAAAGGAATAAAGGAGAGTAGAGAGGACTTTCTAGGCAGATGTTCTCTGTCCCTTGAGAACTATAAAGACATGTGCAAGGAAGAGACCTCAGATTTTTCTACTTAAAAGTTGTGCCTGGAATTATTCGGGATTATTACCTGTACCCAAGGAGAAAATGATGCAAGTAATAATTGAACATTGCCCCAATTATTGCTGTGAATCTATAAAATATGAATGTTTAGTGCTTTCTTCTTAGAGACCTATTCCATTCTTCTTAGGTATCTACCTTCCCTTCAAGCTATTTCATTAAAAGATGGTCAAGATTCTTTTGGTTTTGTTTTCTCCAAGATGGTGGACTGGAGGAATCGTCAACATGCCTCTCTCACTTGGGAAGACAAAATAGTGTGTAGAGACTCACACCGTGAACTTTCTTCCAAGAAGCAGCACAGGAACTTAACAAGAAAACTGAAAGAAACCACATACCCTTTAAAAGACACAGCAGGTAGGCTGGGCACGGTGGCTCATGCCTGTAATCCCAGCACATTGGGAGTGGGAGGTCGAGGTGGGAGGATCATGAGGTCAAGAGATTGAGACCATCCTGGCCAACATGGTGAAACCCTATCTCTACTAAAAAAACAAAACTTAGCTGGGCATGGTGGTGCGTGCCTGTAGTCCTGGATACTCAGGAGGCTGAGGCAGGAGAATCACTTGAACCTGGAAAGCGGAGCTTGCAGTGAGCTGAGATCACACCACTGCATTCCTACTTGGTGACAGAGCAAGACTCCATCTCAAAAAAAAAAAAAAGCAGCAGCAGGTTGCAGCCTGCACTGTGAGCTACTTGGAAAACTGTAAGTCCCCAGAGTGTGAGAAGGTTAGAAACTGCTTCTGGGATATACATGCCCACTGGGGAACCTGGCAATCCAGGCTACAGGGAAAGCCTTAATCTAACCAAGCCATAGAGCTGATTTAGTGAGCTGCAGGGGATACATGAGAAGGAGCAGCATTGGGGTGTGCTTTGCATGCATTCCCAGTCTCCAGTGGGGACAGAGGGAAGCCGTTTCTGATCCTCACAGGGGACCTCACAGACGTCTGCCAGCTAGCTCAGGTGGTGGTTGAGAGAGGCTCCCAACTGAGATTTGCAAATATAATCTTAAGTGGGGATAAACCCCTTTGGCCCGAACTCAGGGACAAGCGGAAAGTGTACTATAACCATTAGGACAGGAGCTAAATGCCCCTGCTTTGCAGGTGGATCAGGAGGGGCATGGCCTGAAAACCACAATTTCTGTCTCTGTGGGGAAGGCTTATGGCCGGAGAAGCTATGAGTTCTGAGTGCAGACTGCTTGTAATCTAGCTAGCTGCTGATAGTGAAACACTGCAGGTGTGAGACCTGCCTTGCCAAGTGTGTGGGGGCTGAGGGAGGCTTACTGCTGCCTGCTACTCCCCACTCCCCATGTGGAAGAGTACACATGGGGAAGTGCCTTCTGTGCAACAGAGGCAGCTCTGCTCCTCTGCTTATGCCAGCTTGTGCCTCTGCTTGTACCAGCACACAAAACATGGGCTTCCCTGACCTAGCCCCACCTAGCTTTGCCACTCCACCAGCTCTGGTTGCTTAACACAAAGACTGAGCCTTTTGGGAGCTATATCGCCCTTCCTGTTGCTTGACACAACAGAATACCTCTCCCGGTAGCATAACGCAAGCACAGATCCCACCATTATTACCACAGTTGGTGCTCCTTTGCAAGCACTATCTCCTGGCTGGAGGCCAACCAATGCAGTCCTTTACAGCATTTGTAGACAGAATAAAACAGCACCAAGAAACTTTTAAACTACAAAAGTGTGCTTAAATGCATTCTTTCTCCATTAAACTAAGTACCTATGCTAATAGCCTTTAAACTGTTAAATTCATTTTTATATAGCTTTTTTTTAACCAATAATGTAAAGGTAAAGAAGAAATGTGATTAATGGAAAAGCACAGCCTTTTTCACATTAACCACTTTCAGAAAACAGAGTGTCCTCAGTATAGGGAGTTTCATATGCCTCTGAACTGAAGGCCTACATTCTTCCCTAAATATGCAACATCTGCATGTAACATTTTAGTCATTTCTAAAACTTTTCAGTTAAACTTCTATAAAGCTATTTAATATTGTTTTGTTTTATGTAAGAATTTCTGAGAAAAAACTGGGATAATGATGTACATTTTAAGTACATTGTAATAGCTAGAGCTATATATGTATATGTATTACTATGACAATTACAATATATATTTAGTAACTAAAAATTCTGTGTTTTTAAGCCCTGAATTTCCATTATCATCTGGAAGATAAAGTAGAAAACCACTTATTTCATTTTAACTTCTAAGTATAATCAATTTCCTTACTTATTAAAATTTAGCAAAAATTAAAAAACAACAACAACAACAACAAAAAACTTGAGTGTGACCTCAGCTATCACCATTGCCTGCAACACCCTGGCTAACCAGGAGGTCCTCAGCCTGTCCACATGATCAGTTCATTTACTAGTATAACTGGCATTTGAGAAAGCCAACACGCTAAAGCTATTCATAACCAAGCAATCTCTCAGAGTCTAAGTCACTCTCCTGCCACTCCCATCAGAGCTGGTGCTGGTAGCCACTTCTGGGAGACTTGAGAACAGGTCACATCACTAGATCACCTGCAAACATTCTGCAGCACCAGCCTGGAGGCATCAGTCCCACTGAATGGCCAGATCCAGAGGAGCAGCAGCATTCACAGTAGTCTGGCTCTCAGGGACTCCTACTTCTAGGGGTAAAGGGAGTGCACCACATCAAGGGAGCACCTTGTGGGACAAAACAATCCAGATGGCCGGTCTTGAGTCCCAGAATTTTCTGCTTTGGGGAAGTTTCTTTCAACGGGAGCAGAGGTGCAGTGCTGGGCTCAGCAGGGAAAGCTTGTGGCTCTAACTCAACAATCAGTCAGCCCTGGTGCTAGAGAAGCATCTTGAAAAATCGAATTCTGTTTCCCCCTCATCCACCACTGCAGACACAGCTGGAGCTTCTCAGTGTGGGTGCATCTGTAGACAACCTTTCTGGAATACTTCAAGGTAATTGCATCCCCAT
Organism: Rhinopithecus bieti; assembly: GCF_001698545.2. Taxonomy (NCBI): domain Eukaryota; kingdom Metazoa; phylum Chordata; class Mammalia; order Primates; family Cercopithecidae; genus Rhinopithecus; species Rhinopithecus bieti. The sequence goes on along the minus strand of NW_016815584.1, from coordinate 8,428 downwards.
GGGAAAAATGCCTTCCAAGTTCAGCTTACACAAGAGGGAGAGTCACAATCACTGTCTACATGGAACATCAGCACGCTTGCAGGTGAAGAAGAAGTGCCTATATGATCTGTATAGCAGGAACACTGGGCCAGGAGTATGACTGGGAGGTGGATCACTTTCCTGCTGGACTGGCAGGTTAGCTGAGGTGGCTCTCTCCCTTCTTCTTGAAGAGGACTCAGTGCGTTTCACTGAGAGTTCCCCCAGCTGTTTCTGTCAAGGCTGGGACCTCTGCCCACCACTAATATTGCATTTACCCATCTGCTTTAGCCACAGTTTTTGTTGTTGTTGTTCTCCTTGGACATCTCTTACTGGTCTGAAGCCTGAACTATTCCACCCAGTGAATAAAATACTGGGGAAAAAAGTAAATAAATAAAAGGGTGCACACCACTAGAGAATGAGACAAGCGTCTAGATATCTCTGCCATTCAAGCCCCACAGGAGACAATGAACCTGCTCACGTACTGAAAACATTGCTACTACAACCAGCATCCAAGAAAGCTGTCATACAAAGACATTTCATACAAAGACCAAGGAACTCATACAGAATCCATCTCTGAAAGCACCCAGAGCCAAACCAGATTACAATAAACTATAATCAAAGTCACATCCTCAAGGTGGCAAAAAAGGAATAAAAACCCACAAATGAATAAAAAATAAATTCAAAAATAATTAGAAGAAATGGTTTATCCAAATACAAGAAGTGCAAAGAACCACTGGGAGATTAAACCATACACACAAAAATGTGACCCATGGTCAAAAGAGAAAACAGTTAATAAAACAAACCCAAAAAGAGACTACCCAGGTGTTGGATTTATTGGACATACTTTGAAATAAATGTAATAAAATACCAATGGATTTAACAGAAATTGTAGACAATATGCATGCTGAGATATATAAGTTTCAGAGAGAGAGAACAATACACACACATATATGTATGTGTGTGTATATATATATATATATATGGAATAGATTAACCAGTATATTTAAAAATATGCTAACCAAAAAGAAAGATTGACAAATAGGACATGAATAAAATTTTAAAATGGTGCTCATCAAAAGACAGTATTAAGAAAGTCAATTAGCAACCTAAAGTCTGAAAAAATATTCAAGAAAGACACTGCTGAAAAAATATTATTTCCAGAATATATTTAAAACCTCCCATAAATTAACAATGAAAAATCACACAATAAGAAAGCACATAAATGTTGTAACGAATGAGTACTACTATAGATTGAATGTTTGTGTCCCCCAAAATTCATGTGTTGAAATCTGTTGTGATTTTAATTTGTTATGTCTTTTTTTTTTTTTTTTTTTTTTT
>NW_016815584.1:0-6772 GCF_001698545.2 Rhinopithecus bieti | reverse complement strand
TTAAAATTTAGCAAAATTAAAAAACAACAACAACAACAACAAAAAACTTGAGTGTGACCTCAGCTATCACCATTGCCTGCAACACCCTGGCTAACCAGGAGGTCCTCAGCCTGTCCACATGATCAGTTCATTTACTAGTATAACTGGCATTTGAGAAAGCCAACACGCTAAAGCTATTCATAACCAAGCAATCTCTCAGAGTCTAAGTCACTCTCCTGCCACTCCCATCAGAGCTGGTGCTGGTAGCCACTTCTGGGAGACTTGAGAACAGGTCACATCACTAGATCACCTGCAAACATTCTGCAGCACCAGCCTGGAGGCATCAGTCCCACTGAATGGCCAGATCCAGAGGAGCAGCAGCATTCACAGTAGTCTGGCTCTCAGGGACTCCTACTTCTAGGGGTAAAGGGAGTGCACCACATCAAGGGAGCACCTTGTGGGACAAAACAATCCAGATGGCCGGTCTTGAGTCCCAGAATTTTCTGCTTTGGGGAAGTTTCTTTCAACGGGAGCAGAGGTGCAGTGCTGGGCTCAGCAGGGAAAGCTTGTGGCTCTAACTCAACAATCAGTCAGCCCTGGTGCTAGAGAAGCATCTTGAAAATCGAATTCTGTTTCCCCTCATCCACCACTGCAGACACAGCTGGAGCTTCTCAGTGTGGGTGCATCTGTAGACAACCTTTCTGGAATACTTCAAGGTAATTGCATCCCCATGGGAAAATGCCTTCCAAGTTCAGCTTACACAAGAGGGAGAGTCACAATCACTGTCTACATGGAACATCAGCACGCTTGCAGGTGAAGAAGAAGTGCCTATATGATCTGTATAGCAGGAACACTGGGCCAGGAGTATGACTGGGAGGTGGATCACTTTCCTGCTGGACTGGCAGGTTAGCTGAGGTGGCTCTCTCCCTTCTTCTTGAAGAGGACTCAGTGCGTTTCACTGAGAGTTCCCCAGCTGTTTCTGTCAAGGCTGGGACCTCTGCCCACCACTAATATTGCATTTACCCATCTGCTTTAGCCACAGTTTTGTTGTTGTTGTTCTCCTTGGACATCTCTTACTGGTCTGAAGCCTGAACTATTCCACCCAGTGAATAAAATACTGGGGAAAAAAGTAAATAAATAAAAGGGTGCACACCACTAGAGAATGAGACAAGCGTCTAGATATCTCTGCCATTCAAGCCCCACAGGAGACAATGAACCTGCTCACGTACTGAAAACATTGCTACTACAACCAGCATCCAAGAAAGCTGTCATACAAAGACATTTCATACAAAGACCAAGGAACTCATACAGAATCCATCTCTGAAAGCACCCAGAGCCAAACCAGATTACAATAAACTATAATCAAAGTCACATCCTCAAGGTGGCAAAAAAGGAATAAAACCCACAAATGAATAAAAAATAAATTCAAAATAATTAGAAGAAATGGTTTATCCAAATACAAGAAGTGCAAAGAACCACTGGGAGATTAAACCATACACACAAAATGTGACCCATGGTCAAAAGAGAAAACAGTTAATAAAACAAACCCAAAAGAGACTACCCAGGTGTTGGATTTATTGGACATACTTTGAAATAAATGTAATAAAATACCAATGGATTTAACAGAAATTGTAGACAATATGCATGCTGAGATATATAAGTTTCAGAGAGAGAGAACAATACACACACATATATGTATGTGTGTGTATATATATATATATATATGGAATAGATTAACCAGTATATTTAAAATATGCTAACCAAAAGAAAGATTGACAAATAGGACATGAATAAAATTTTAAAATGGTGCTCATCAAAAGACAGTATTAAGAAAGTCAATTAGCAACCTAAAGTCTGAAAAAATATTCAAGAAAGACACTGCTGAAAAAATATTATTTCCAGAATATATTTAAAACCTCCCATAAATTAACAATGAAAATCACACAATAAGAAAGCACATAAATGTTGTAACGAATGAGTACTACTATAGATTGAATGTTTGTGTCCCCAAAATTCATGTGTTGAAATCTGTTGTGATTTTAATTTGTTATGTCTTTTTTTTTTTTTTTTTTTTGGCAGAGTCTTACTCTGTTGCCAGGTCAGAGTGCAGTGATTCAATCTCGGCTTATTGTGTCCTCTGCCTCCTGGGTTCAAGCGATTCCCTTACCTCAGCCTCCTGAGTAGCTGGGAGTATAGATGTGCGCCACCATGCCTGGCTAAGTTTTTGTATTTTAGTAGAGACAGGGTTTCACCACGTTGGCCAGGATGATCTCGATCTCCTGACCTCATGATCTACCTGCTTCAGCCTCCCAAAGTGCTGGGATTACAGGCTTGAGTCACCTCACCTGGCCAATTTGTTATGTCTTTTTAATTTGGACTTGAGGTCTCTCTCCTGAGAATGACCATAAGCCAAGATAACCACTGCCTAGGAGAGCCCTGACTAGGGGAAAAATTAGGTTTAGGTGTGTGGGTCAGGTAAAATGGAATGGATCTTTAAAACTTAATGTTGAGCAATAGAAACCAGGCCCTTCTCCCAACACACTGTATAAAGACACGAAGCAAAAATGCATAAAATAGAAGGAATTTATTACTCACAGGTCCCAGAGAGGTTATAGGTGCCAATGGGAGGCTGATGGGAAGTTTGGAGGCAGCAGGGAGCTCAACCAGTAGGTGGAGAGAGAGAGAAACAGAGGGAGAGAGAGGCCTGTAGGAATATACCTTTATTAAGGTTCATGGGTATTATCCCTTAGGTTTATCCATGGGTATTGAGGACTGTCTAGTTCAGAGAAAACACATAAAAAGGGGAGAAATTATGTACATGACTCTGGCATTGGTTGTCAAATTTATCTTGGTTAACAGCTGTGGAAAGTGTTGGATTTTGGGTCAGTGGGATGAGGAACAACTACAAAGGGAGGGGAAGTTCTAACTAGGCCAAGGGAGATGAAGTATGACTTATGTCAGGCCTGAAAATGGACACCAAGGCAGCAACCACATTAAACAAACTTATGACAGAACTTAATTACCAGTGTGATGGTATTTGGAGGTGCGGCCTTTAAGAGGTGATTAGGTAATGAGAATAATGCCCATGTAAAAGAGATCACAGAGAATTTCCTTGCTTTTTCGGCAATGTGAGGACACTGGAAAGATGACTACCAACCTGAAAGCAGGTCCTCACTAGGCACTGAATCTTCTGGGAACTTGATCTTGGACTTTGCTTCCTCCAGAACTGTGAGAAATAAGTTTCTGTTGTTCCCAAGTCACTTATCTATGATATTTTGTTATAGAGGCCCAAACAGACTAAGACAAATCCATAAAATATGTTAAACATCATAAGTCATTAGGGAGATGCAAATAAAATCTACATCCTGGTGCCATTCATCCCCATTAGAAGCACTAAAAACAAGCCATCTGACAACTCCAGTATTGGCAAATACGTGGAACAACTAGACATTTCATGCAGTGCCGGTGAGAATGTAAAATGGCACAATCACTTTGGGGTCTTGCAATGGCCCAGCAAGAACAATCACAGATATTTAGCAAAGATAAGTGAAAATATAGGCCCATAAATTATCCATACAAAAAATTGTGTATGCACCTCATTTATACTTGCTGTAATTGGAAACAACTTAAATGTCCATCAACAGGAGATAAAAGGGAACTACTGACTGATACACATGACAATATGCATGGATCTCTAAAGCCTTATGTTGAGCAAATGGAAACCAAGCCCTTCCCCCAAAACACTGCATGATACCATTTATATAAAATTCAAGAAAAAGAACCAAACTATGGTGGTAGAAGTAAAATGTAGTTTCCTCTGGGAAGGAGGGTTTGACTAAAAGGAGCACAAAGTGATTTTCTGCGATCATGGAAACGTTCTGCATATTGTTTTAGGTGATAGTTATACAGGTGTATAAAATTCTCAAACTTATTAAAATGAATATATCATATCTGTGCGTTTTATTATGTCAATCATAGTTCAATAAAAAAGAAACCAAAATAAAATAAAATAACCTATGTAGAAAGAAATGTGCCCCTGCACAATTGTAAAGTTAGGTAAGTTTTCACAATTTGGAAAAGCCCATGTAACCAGCACCTATATCAAGCTATATCAAGAAAAAGGGCATTACCCACATGGCAGGCCACTCTTGTACCTGCTTCCTGTCTCTACCAGCCCAAGTAACAATTATCCTGACATCTAGCTGCACAGATTAGTTTTGCACTTTAATTAAATGGGATCATTTCGTATGTACTCTGGTTTCTAGCTATTTTTACACAATCATAACTTTATGAGATGTATTTGTATTATTATGTGTAGCCATAAATCTTCATTCTCAGAGCTCTCGGGCATTTTATTTTCTTTAGGCATTTCATTTGTGTATATTTAGCATCCCAGGGCATATTAACGACTGGCTAGTCTTTGTTGATTCCAAGTCTCAGACAGTTATCAGAGTAGACCATAATCACGACAGACCACAGCTGCTCTGTAGCAATTAGAAAAGTATAAACAAATTCCTGCAACAGCTGTAGAAAGCTAAAAACATTAATTTTCTCTGTGTATATATTATTTTATTTTGATTCTTTTTTATGAGGTATAAGTTTTTCTACAAGGAAATGCACTTACATGTTTAGTTTAATGTATTTTGAGAACCATATATACCCATGTAACAACACAATATATAGAACATTCCCTACATCCTTGAAGTCCCCTTGTGTCCCTTTCCAGTTTAATTTTTCCTCCTAGAGACAACCACTTTCTGATAATTGTATCACTAGTTAAACCATCCTGGACTTTAAAAAGCTGTATTTTCTCATAAGAAGGACTATAGGTCATTATATTATATTCAATTATATTCACTCAAAGAAGAGAACATAAGTAGACAATTAAAAGCTGTGGTCAACTGAATCACACTCATAAATCTACACATTGACACCACGCAAATCAGTCACCAACTTTCATGCTGCTGAAAGGTAAAACTATAGAGTTGCCCCGAGTGAAAAAAGTCTTTCAGCCACATCTGCCGCAGCAGTGGGCTGAGAGGGATTTGCAATGTTCCAATTGCTTTATTTATGATATAAGAGAATAAGAATGCTTGCTCTGATGAGTTTGGATGCACTCATTTAGATTGTCAGGTGAATGTTTGAAAGACAGATTTTTCCTAGCACAGACTTACTATGGATTGCTATTGGCCACATGCAATGGGACAAATTTTGTCAATCAAGAAACTTGCTGTAATGCCATTAAGCAAACAAGAAACTTTATCCAATATAAATTTTCGCAGAATCCAATGCCTTGGTGCATAGGAAGAAAGAGTTATAATGATTGAGAGCGAAAACGTTTTATCTCCCTGTCCAGAAGAAAAATCTGTGAATATATTTCACTGTAGATTTCAGCCACAGACCAAAATGAAAATGCAAAAAGATGGATGATAATTTGTTCTCAGTAGTCACCATAACCCATAATAAATTGTTATTTCTTAGGAAAGTTAGGAGTCCATCTCTGATGCATTGGCTGAATATAGTAAATGGCTGAATCATTAAAACCCTTCAATTTAATTTAACTCATGTACATGTATGGATATAATTTCTGTCTATTAAATTACAATAAGACCAAATAGGCAGGTTAAAATTTCCAACTGTGTCAAAAAGCTATGGTATAACACAGGCAAACTGATATCAGCAAATCACATTTTCTCTTCTGGCACAGGAACATCTTACAGCTTGATACTCCAAAGAACTTGCAACATTCTGCTCCCCTGCCTACTGAGGATAGTCATCGCCTCTTTCTAACAAAGCATGGTAAAGATGGCCACAAATGCAGGACTCTGGCTTTTCTCAGCTTTAAAATCTGGGGGCAGCAGCAGGTTGTTATTGCCTGATGGGGCTTAGGAGAAAAAGGTAATGCACAGGGAGTCAGAACCCTGTCCTACATTAGTTCCTTACAACCTCATGGGTACCACCAGGAGAATCAGCACAAGTCTCTCTCCCTTCTTCTCCTCTCATCTCTTTTCTCTCTCTTTTTCAAGATCTAGCTAGTTCTAGAGGGTAACTCAAGCCCCAACCACAATTTCTTCTTCTTCTTTTTTGTTAAATTATACTTTAAGTTATGGGTTACGTGTGCAGAACTTGCAGTTTTGTTACATAGGTATACACGTGCCCTGGTGGTTTGCTGCACCCACCAACCTGTCACCTACGTTAAGTATTTCTCCTAATGCTATCACTCCCCTAGCCCCTCACCCCCAACAAGCCCCAATGTGTGATGTTCCCCTCCCTGTGTCCATGTGTTCTTATTGTTTAACTCCCACTTATGAGTGAGAACATGCGGTGTTTGGTTTTCTGATCTTGTGACAGTTTGCTGAGAATGATGGTTTCCCGCTTCATCCATGTCCCTGCAAAGGACATGAACTCATCCTTTTATATGGCTGCATAGTATTCCATGGTATATATGTGCCACATTTTCTTAATCCAGTCTATCATTGATGGACATTTGGGTTGGTTTCAAGTCTTTGCTATTGTGAATAGTGCCAAAATAAACATACACGCGCATGTGTCTTTATCATAGAATGTTTTATAATCCTTTTGGTATATGCCCAGTAATGGGACTACTGGGCCAAATGGTATTTCTAGTTCTAGATCCTTGGGCAATCGCCACACATCTTCCACAATGGTTGAACTAATTTACACTCCCACCAACAGTGTAAAAGCGTTCCTATTTTTCCACAACTTCTCTGGCATCTGTTGTTTCCTGACTTTTTAAAGATCACCATTCTAACTGACATGAGATGATATCTCA
>NW_016815583.1:0-2530 GCF_001698545.2 Rhinopithecus bieti | reverse complement strand
TATATATATATATATAATATATATGTATATCTTACATACCCAATATCACCATCCTCACAAAGACACTGTTAACATTTTGTTTTATCTCCCTCTAAGATTTTTTCATATGCATATATTTTTTACAGGACTCTAATCTGAGTGAATATATGAGGTTTAGCCAACTGCCCTTTAAAAACAAAATCAACATTATAAGACAGGCATTTTTTCTATTTATGCAGTTGTACTAGCCATCTATTTATTTATTTATTTATTTATTTATTTTGAGATGGAGTCTCCCTCTGTCGCCCAGGCTGGAGTGCAGTGGCATGATCTTGGCTCACTGCAGCCTCCGCCTCCCAGGTTCAAGGGAATTCTCCTGCCTCAGCTTCCCGAGTAGCTGGGATTACAGGCTCACGCCACCCTGCCCAGCTAATTTTTGTATTTTTAGTAGAGACGAGGTTTCACCATGTTGGCCAGAACAGTCTCGATCTCTTGACATTGTGATCTGCCCGCCTCGGCCTCCCAAAGTTCTGGGATTACAGGCGTGAGCCACCGCGCCCGGCCAATAGCCACCATTTTTAATGGTTTTATAATATCCCTTCAAGTGGATATGTTGCAGTATACTACCTAACCCACTGTTGTTGAATATTTGGGTCTCCCTCCTGCCCCTTTTTTGGCTACTATAAGTAATAGAGAAAGTACCCTCTTCACAAACACATCTTTACCATATTTTGGGTCGGTTTACTTCCTTAGAATAGATTACCAAGAGTAATCGATGTTTTCAAAGATCTTCCTTTATTTGGCTCATATTTGTAGGAGGGAAAAATATATATACAATCCCTTGATATCTGTGGGGGATTGGTTCCTGGACCCCTGAAGATACTAAAATCCATGCACACTCAAATCCCACAGTCGGCCCCATGGAACCCGCAGATGATAAAAGTCAGTGCTCTGTATATGTGGGTTTCACATTTGGTAAATACTGTATTTTCTATCTGTATTTGGTTGCAGATGCAGAACCTGTTGATATGGAGGGCTGACTGTATTTATAGAAAAAAAAATCTGCATATGAATAAATCCCCACAGTTCAAACCTGTGTTGTTCAAGGGCTAACTGCTAATATTTCAATTCGTCTATTTATTAGTGATGCTAAATATTTTATCATACTTGTTTAATGTTTCCTCTTTTGTGAACTGTCTATTTGTGTTTTTTGTTCATTTATCTGAGTATTAGTGTTTAAAAAAATCAATTAGAACAGTTAGAGATTTTAACCCTTTGTTACATTTGCTGTAATTTTGGGGGTTCTCTTTCTATCTTGGTAAAATTTTAGCTACAAAATAATATAATATCGTTACAGAAATTTTGAAAACTGGAGAAAATATGTTTAAAATTCATCAATAATTCTGCCTATTAATATGGTGGATAGGAGGCAGGACTAGCTTACAGCTCCTGCTCGGATGGACAGAACAGCACGTGGAGACTCACATCATGAACTTTTGCTCCTAGAACTACCGCAGAAACACACCAGCGAAACCAAGAAAATCCACAGACCCTTTGAAGGAACTGGATCACTGCTGCAGGCTCCCTGAGATGCCGAACAACTGTAAGTTGGCTTGCTTTCTCAACAGGGAGGCTCATGGTCTGGGGCAAGTTCTCAGCCCTGGTCACTGGTTGACTGGAAACAGACTCAGTGCTGTTGGGAGCGGGGAGGGGGTAGGGGCGGGGGAGGAACGGTGGGAGTGAGACCGGCCTCTAGGACTGCAGGCTGCATGGAAGCGGGGTGAAGCCTGTGCCTGCCGGCCTTCCTTCACTTTCCTGGAGACCTGTATGACTCAGCAGAGGCAGCCATAATCCCCTTGGGAATATAACTCCACTGGACTGGGAACCACACCCCTTCCCCACAGCAGGCCCCACCCAAGGAGACTCTGAGCTCAGACACACACCTACCCCTGCCTCCACCTGGTGGTCTTTCTCTACCTGCCCCAATAGACAAAGACAAAAGTCACAATCTCTTGAGAGTTCTATGACCCTGCCAGCTGCCTGAGAAACCTGAATACTTAAACAGGTGTCCCCAGGCAAGTTTGCATCCTCCCTATACGACCACAGCTGATGCGTTCTTGAAGGTGCCACCTCCTGGCTGGAGGCCAACCAACACAAAACCAGTGCACTGAAGAAAACACAACTAAGGACCCTCCACTTCACTCTCCTGCTACCTCCACTGGAGCAGGTTCTGGTATCCACAGCTGCCAAGACCTGAAGACAGATCACATCACAGTACTCTTTGCAGACACTCCCCAGTACCAGGTGGGAGCTCGGTAGCTCTGCTGGGTGGCTAGACCCAGAAGAGCAAAACAGTCACTACAGTTCCGCTCGCAGGGAGCCCCCCATTCCTGGGGAAGGAGGAGAATGACACATCAAAGGAGCACCCCGTGGGACAAGAGTCTGAACAGCAGCCTGTGAATCCCAGATCTTCCCTCAGATATAGTCTACCCAAATGAGAAGGAACCAGAAACACAATTCTGGTAACATGACAAAACAAGGTTCTTTAACA
>NW_016815582.1:0-1588 GCF_001698545.2 Rhinopithecus bieti | reverse complement strand
TGTTTTGTGGTGTCTGAGAAGGGATACTTTGGAGTGCATGGAAGCCGATGGTGGAAAAGGAAACATCTTGATTTAAAACTAGAAAGAAGCTTAATGAGAAAGTTCCTTGTGATGTGTGAAGTCATCTTACAGAGTAACCCCTTTCTTTTCATGGAGCAGTTCCCTAATACTGTTTTCGTGGAACCTGCAATGTTATAATACAGAGCACATTCAGGCCTATAGTGAAAAGGAAATATTCTTACATAAAACTAGAAAGAAGCTTTCTGAGAAACTGCATTGTCCCGTGTGAATTCATCTCACACAGTTACACTTTCCTTTCCATGAAGCAGTTTGCTAACACTGGTTTCGTGGAATCTGCAATGTGATATTTGGGAGTGCATTGAAGCCTATAGTGAAAAGGAAATATCCTTAATATAATGAGACAGAAGTTTTCTGAGAAACTGCTTTGTGATGTGTTAATTCACCTCTCAGAGTTACATGACACTTCTCATGGATTAGTTTGGTATCACTGTTTTTGGGGAATCTGAGGAAGGATATTTTGGATCACATTGAAGCCTATGGTGACAAAGGAAATATCCTCACATAAAAACTAGAAAGAAGTTTTCTGAGAAAGTTCTTTGTGATGTGTGAATTCACCTCAGAGAGTTACACGTTTCTTTTCATGGAGCAATATGCTAAGACTGCTTTCATGGAATCTGTCAAGGGATATTTGGGAGCACGTTGAGGGGTACAATGAAAAGGGAAATATCCTCATATAAAAACTAGAAAGGTTTCTTAGAAACTGCTTTGTGACTTTTGAATTTATCTCCCAGAGTAACACTGTTCTTTCCATTGAGTAGTTTGATAGCACTGTTTTTGGGGAATTTGCAATATTGTATTTGGGAGCTCATTAAAGCCTATGGTGACAAAGACTTCATAGAAAAACCAAATTATGCTTTCTGAGAAACACATTTGTGATGTGTGAATTCATCTCACAGAGTTACATTGTTGTTTTCATTGAGCAGTTTGATACCACTGTTTTCTTGGAATCTGCAATGAGATATTTCGGAGTGTATTGAAGCTTATGGTGACAAAGGAAATATCCTGAGACAAAAACTAGAAAGAAGCTTTCTGAGAAACCACTTTGAGCTGTGTTAATTCATCTCAGAGAGTTACATGATTCTTTTCATGGATCAGATTGGTAGCATTGTTTTTGGGGAATCTGAGAAGGGATATTTTGGATTGTAGTGAAGCCTAAGGTGACAAAAGAACAATCCACAGATAAAAACTAGAAAGAAGCTTTCCAAGAAAGTTATTTGTGAAGTGTCATTTCATCTCAGAGAGTTACACTATTCTTTTCATTGAGCAGTTTGATCACACAGTTTTCATGGAATCTGCAAAGGGATATTTGGGAGCTCATTGAGGCCTATTGTGAAAAAGGAAATATCCTCAGATAAATACTAGAAAGAAGCTTTCTGAGAAGCTGCTTTGTGATGTATGAATTCATCTCACAGAGTTACAACATTCTTTTCATTGAGAAGTTTACTAACACTTTTCCGTTTAATCTTCAATGGTATATTTGGGTGGGCATTGAGGAATATGATGAAAA
>NW_016815581.1:0-258 GCF_001698545.2 Rhinopithecus bieti | reverse complement strand
AGAACTCCTCTTAAGATGCCCCAGTCATCATTCACTCTGCAGTAAAAATGTCACAATATTGCTATCTACATGCTGATAAGGACAAAGGGGACATTCTTAAAAGAAGCCTGGCACCATAAGTACAGATTAGGGCAGAGAAGGACATTCAAAAGAGATAGGCGCAGTAGGTACAAATGTGACCGCTGTCAGCCTGCCTGGGATGGCAGGAAGGAGCCTGGTGCCGGAGTGGATTTGGATCCATCACCACACATGTGCCTG
>NW_016815580.1:0-2222 GCF_001698545.2 Rhinopithecus bieti | reverse complement strand
AATATTTAAATTTCTGAAAATAGAAGACTGTTTAAGAAGTCTTAAAAGCTGCCAGAGTAGCATCACCCTATCTATAATGGGAAATGCAATTAGAATGACAGTGGATTTCCCATCAGAAATTACTGCCTGAGAAAATAACAATATTTTTCAAGTCCTGGGGAAGATGAAATCTGTACACTCAGAAATTAAAACTTTCTTAAATGAAGGAAACCTAAGAGAATTTATTTGCAGATTGATTCTAAAAAATGCTAAAGGGCCCAGGCGTGGTGGCTCACACCTGTAATACCAGCACTTTGGGAGGCTGAGGTGAGCAGATCATGAGGTCAGGAGTTGGAGACCAGCCTGGCCAACATGGTGAAACCCCATCTCTACTAAAAATACAAAAAAAATTACCCAGGCATGGTGACACGCACCTGTAGTCCCAGCTACTCGGGAGGCTGAAGCAGGAGAATCGGTTGAACCCAGTAGGTGGAGGTTGCAGTGAGCCGAGACAGTGCCACTGCACTGCAGCCGGGCGACAGATTGAGACACCATCTCAAAAATCGAAACAAAAACAAAACAAAACAAAATGGCTACAGGAAGTTCTCTAATAAGAAAAGAAACAATAAAAGGAAAGTTTGGAACACTAAAAGGAACAAAGACAAACATATGAAATATAGGTAAATAAAATAGAATTTCCTTGTTCTCTTGATTTTTCTAAATCATATACTAAGGGTAAAGTGAAAATTATACCACTGTGGCTTGAAATGTTTGTGGAAGAAGTGTTGAACACAATTATAAGTGGGAGAAGGTAAGGGAACGTAGTAAGATGACTCAAACTGATGAAATAGCAGACTGTGATTAGGAATGTAAATCTAATCTAATAACTAGAGAAACCACTTAAAAGGCTATATGAAAACATATCCAAAAATAAGTGAAAATGGAATTCCAAAATATATTCAAGTAACCCAAAATTAGGCAGAAAAAAATGGAAATTAAAAAAGAAAAACAGAAAACAAGTATGAAATAGCAAAAGTAAGCCTAACATATCAATGATTAAATGTAAATGCTCTAAATACACCACAACATAATGGAGATTGACAAAACAGATTAAACAACATAGCCCAACTGTATGTTGTCTATAAGAAACACTTCAAATACAACAGTATCGGTAGTTTGAAAATAAAAGGTTGGAAAATATCTATCATGCAAATATTAATCAAAGAAAAGTAAAAGTGGCTATATTAATATCAAATAGTGGCTATAATAATATCAAAGTAGATTTAAGAACAAAATTAATTACCATGTATAAAAAAAGCACTGCATAATGATAGAAGAATCATTTCACCAAGAAAACATAGCAGTCCTAAATATGTATCCACCAAACAGGAGAGCAAAACGTTCATGAAACAACTGATAGAACTGAAAGCATAAATAGACAAATCTACAATTATCAGTAGAAACACTCAACTGTCAATAATTGATAGGCAATTATACGGATACTTGGCAAGGGTATAGAAGTTAATCTAATCCACCAGCAGAATCTAGTCAGCATTTATCCACAAATTTACACTAAAACAGAAGAATATACATTCTTTTCAAGTACCCATGGTACACATTACAGAATGGAATAAAAATACTAAATTTAAAACAGGTGAAATCATTCAATCACAATGGAACCACCTGAAAACCAACAAAGACAAGCAGACAATCAAGCAAATCAATGAGAATTTCTCCAAACACTTAGAAACTAACCAAACCATTTCTAAGTCATCTGTGGTTTAAAGACAACATCTCTAGTGAAATTGAATAAAATACAATGAACTGAATGAAAATGAATATTCGACATTTCAAATTTATAGGATAAAGCAAAAGCAGTGCTGAGAGGGGATTTTATAGCATTACATACATTAGAAAAATAGAAAAACTCTTAAATCAACCTAATCCCCAATCTGAGGGAAAAGAGAGCAAAATAAAACCACGAAAGCAGAAGGAATAAGTAATGAAGTAAGTCATTGAAATTTAAAGGAGTTAAACAATAGAGAAAATCAATAAAATAAAATTTGGCTGTTTGAAGAGTTCAATCAATAAAACTGACTTGTACCATGACTGACAGGAAAAAAGACATAAATTACCATTATCAGAAATGAAATGGGATTTCACTATAGACCCTGCAGACATCAAATGATAAAAAAAAAATACTATAACCCTCAAAACATAAATTTGACCACTTAGAATGGTCT
>NW_016815579.1:0-1597 GCF_001698545.2 Rhinopithecus bieti | reverse complement strand
GCGCCCGGCCAACTGAGCACATTTCTAACCCATAACCCACAAACCAGCCCCAATCCCAAAGAAACCCTAGACTCTAACTCTACTTGTGAATTTGGGTCTTCTGGATTCATAGTCTGGCCCCCACCCTGACTCTGCCCCACATCCCCATCTCCAAGCCCCTCAAAACTTCACCTACTCTGACCTACAAACTCACCCCAATCCCTAGCCCTAAGTTTTCCCTCAGCCAGCACCTGGCCTGATACCAGCTACCCTGGGTCACCCCATGGTCCCTAGTTACCTCTCCACATGTCACCACGGAAACTGGCCAGCCCAATCACCCCTGCCCATCTCCCCACAGAGTACGCCAACAAAGTGTTGCTCTGTCTGTTCACGGTGGAGATGCTTCTCAAGCTGTATGGGCTGGGCCCCTCTGCCTATGTCTCTTCCTTCTTCAACCGCTTTGACTGCTTCGTGGTCTGTGGGGGCATCCTGGAGACCACCTTGGTGGAGGTGGGCACCATGCAGCCCTTAGGCATCTCAGTGCTCCGATGTGTGCGCCTCCTCAGGATCTTTAAGGTCACCAGGTGTGTATCAGGGGAGGGGGAAGACTAGGACCCCAAACACAGCCCCAACAGCCCCCACCCAAGCTCCAATGATAACTTCATCTGCTTTACCATTCATTGAGCAGACATCCATTGAGTGCCTGCTGCGTGCCAGGCACCCTACCAAGCCCTAGGGAAACACCAGGAATCAAAGCAGACACAAGTTCCTGTCTTCATCCACTGAGGAGAATGTCTACTCCATTTCCATCGCCTTCCTCAACCTCAACTCCTGCTCTAACATTTTTCTCCAACCCCATCTCCGATTTCAATGCCATACTCATTCCCAACCCAAACCCCATCCCAAACCCCAACCGCAATACCATCTCTGATCCCAAACCCCAACCCCAGGTCACCTATGAGCCCATTTATAACCCTAACACCCATTCCCAAGCCCAACCCCATCTCCCACCTCATCCCTAACTCCCAGCCCCATCCCTGTCACTAACCACCAACCATAATACCATCCTCATTCCCCAAACAGAACCCCCATGTCCCTAACCTCTACCTATCACCCTATCGTCAACTGCAACTCCATTTCCATTCTCAGCCCCAGTCTCATCCCATCCCCTCCTCTATCCCAGCCCTCAACCACAACTTGTCCTTAACTCCATCTCCAACCCCAAATATGTCACAACCCCATCCCCAACACCAGGCCCAGTCCCAACCTGAAGCCCAATTCTAGCTTCACCAACTTCCATTAAACCTCCATCCTAGGCTGGGCGCGGTGGCTCACGCCTGTAATCCCAGCACTTTGGGAGGCTGAGGCGGGTGGATCATGAGGTCAGAAGTTCAAGACCAGCCTGGCCAAAGTAGTGAAACCCCGTCTCTACCAAAAATACAAAAAAATTAGCCAGGCATGGTGGCACGTGCCTATAGTCCCAGCTACTTGGGAGGCTGAGGCAGGAGAATCGCTTGAATTCGGAAGGTGGAGGTTGCAGTGAGCTGAGATTGTGCCACTGTACTCCAGCTTGGGCAACAGAGTGACACTTCATCTCAAAAAAAAGAAAAAGAAAAAG
>NW_016815578.1:0-258 GCF_001698545.2 Rhinopithecus bieti | reverse complement strand
CCTGGGAGGTGCTTTTCATTGCCTCTGGTTAACAGATACCAATTTTTTTTTGTGCAAATTGGCAGGAACATGAATATCCTTTTCTTTTTTTTTTTTTTTTTTTTTTTTTTTTTTTGAGACGGAGTCTCATTCTGTTGCCTGGGCTGGAGTGCAGTGGTGCGATCTTGGCTCACCACAACTTCCACCTCCCGGGTTCAAGCAGTTCTCCTGCCTCAGCCTCCTGAGTAGCTGGGACTACAGGCACGTGCCCCCAAGCCT
>NW_016815577.1:0-523 GCF_001698545.2 Rhinopithecus bieti | reverse complement strand
GGAAGGAAGGAAGGAAATAATGAAGGAAGGAAGGAAATAAGGAAGGAAGGAAGGAAATAAGGAAGGAAGGAAGGTAGGAAGGAAATAAGGAAGGAAGGTAGGAAAGAAATAAGGAAGGAAGAAAGGAAGGTAGGAAGGAAATAAAGAAGGAAGGAAGGAAAATAGGAAGGAAATAAGGAAGGAAGGACGGTAGGAAGGAAATAAAGAAGGAAGGAAGGAAATAAGGAAGGAAGAAAAAAGGAAATAATTAAGGAAGGAAATAAGGAAGGAAGGAAAAAAGGAAATAATGAAGGAAAGAAATAAGGAAGGAAGGAAAGAAAGAAGGAAGAAAGGAAAGAAGGAAGGAAGGAATTCAGAGAAGGGAGGAAAAGAGGAAGGGAAGAAAAAAGCCTTGTTATTGGATTAAAAATAATTTTTCATTTCAACATGAAAAAATAAGTTTAAGTAGAGATTCAGGAAGTTTTCCCTCCTTATAAATTATTGTTACCTTAAGAATCTTCTGCATTCAAAATAAATTTCTTGT
>NW_016815576.1:0-258 GCF_001698545.2 Rhinopithecus bieti | reverse complement strand
TGAATGGACAAAATCAATAAGATGTTTTTATTGTTCATTTTGGGACTTCAATTGTTCTGTTCAATTTGCAAAGAATTTTTTAAAAATCTGAAATGGATATTGCCTCTTAACAGTGTTTCTTTAAGCATCTACTGAGTTGTTCATTTTTCCTCCTTTGTCCTCTTAATATGATGATCCTTGACTTCTTTCTTTCTTCCACAACACACAATCTAATCTATATGCAAGTTCTGTTAGCTTTTAAAAAGATAAAATAAATCC
>NW_016815575.1:0-1593 GCF_001698545.2 Rhinopithecus bieti | reverse complement strand
CAACGTGGCAAAACTCTGTATTTATTTATTTATTTTATTTTATTTTATTTTATTTTATTTTATTTTATTTTATTTTTTGAGATGGAGTCTGGCTCTGTCGCCCAGGCTGGAGTGCAGTGGCCGGATCTCAGCTCACTGCAAGCTCTGCCTCCCGGGTTCACGCCATTCTCCTGCCTCAGCCTCCCGAGTAGCTGGGACTACAGGCGCCCGCCACCTCGCCCGGCAAGTTTTTTGTATTTTTTAGTAGAGACGGGGTTTCACCGTGTTAGCCAGGATGGTCTCGATCTCCTGACCTCGTGATCCGCCCGTGTCGGCCTCCCAAAGTGCTGGGATTACAGGCTTGAGCCACCTCGCCCGGCCAAAACTCTGTATTTATATAAAACAGGTTTTTTGTTTTTTTGTTTTTTTGTAGTTTGCAGGTGACATGATTGTTTATGCAGCTAAATGAGAAACACTGACAACACCAAATGCTGAGGATGTAGAACAACAGGAAATTTCGTTCATTGCTGCTGGAAATGCAAAATGGAGCAGCCACTTTGAAAGATAGTTGAGCAGTTTCCTACAGAACTAAACATGCTATTATCATACAATTCAGCAATCCCGCTTCTTGGTATTTACCAAAATCAACTGGTAACTGGTGCCTATAACCCCAGCACTTTGAGAGGCTGAGTCAGAAGGATCACTTGAACCCAGGAGTTCAAGATCAGCCTGGACAACATAGTAAGACCCTATTGCTACAAAAAATTTTAACATTAACTGGGTGTGGTAGTGTGCACCTGTGGTCCCAGCTACTTGGGAAGCTAATGTAGGAGGATCACTTGAGCCCAGGAGGTCAAGGCTGCAGTGAGCTATGATTGCGCCACTGCACTCCTGCCTATGTGACAGAACAAGACCCTGTCTCAAAAAAAAAAAAAAAGAGAGAGCGAGAGAAAGAGAAACACACAGGGCTCTGAAGTGATGCCAAATGAGAAGAGACAGCCTGGAGGTCCGGGAGCTGGGGCTTGCAGGCAGAAGGTGAGCTCTGGGAAGGGGCTGAGACGGCCCAGGCTGCACGCACGGAGAATGAAAGAAAGCCAGGCCAGCAGCGCACGGTGGCTCACATCTGTAATCCCAACACTTTGGGAGGCCGAGGCAGGCAGATCATCTAGGTCAGGGGTTCAAGACCAGCCTGGCCAACATGGTGAAATCCTGTCTCTACTAAAAATATCAAAAAAATTAGCCGGGTGTGGTGGCACCCGGCCAGTAGCTGTAATCCCAGCTACTCGGGAGGCTGAGGCAGGAGAATCTCTTGAACCCAGGAGGCAGAGGTCGCAGTGAGCCGAGATCACACCACTGTATTCCAGCCTGGAGGACAAGAGTGAGGCTTTGTCTCAAAAAAAATTAAAAATAAAAATATATTTAAAAAAATTAGGCCGGGCGCGGTGGCTCAAGCCTGTAATCCCAGCACTTTGGGAGGCCGAGACGGGCGGATCACGAGGTCAGGAGATCGAGACCATCCTGGCTAACACGGTGAAACCCCGTCTCTACTAAAAAAGACAAAAAGACTAGCCTGGCAAGGTGGCGGGCTCCTGTAGTCCCAGCTACTCGGAGGCT
>NW_016815574.1:0-2229 GCF_001698545.2 Rhinopithecus bieti | reverse complement strand
CTGAGAAGTGACATGATCTGACAGATTTTTTTAAAGGATGTTTATAGCTCTACTATTTATTTATTTATTTTTTTTGAGACAGAGTCTCTCTCTGTCGCCCAGGCTGGAGTGCAGTGGCGAGATCTAGGCTCACTGCAAGCTTCGCCGCCCAGGTTGATGCCATTCTCCTGCCTCAACCTCCTGAGTAGCTGGGACTAAAGGGGCCCCCCCCCCCGCCTGGCTAATTTTTTTTTTTTTTTTTTTTTTTGTATTTTTAGTAGAGACAGGGTTTCACCGTGTTAGCCAGGATGGTCTCGATCTCCTGACCTCGTGATCCACCTGCCTCAGCCTCCCAAAGTGCTGGGATTACAGGTGTGAGCCACTGCATCCGGCCAGCTCTACTATTAAAAATAGTAGGGGGATGAGGGTGAAAGCAGGGGACCAGTTAGGAAGCTATGCTAGTAATCTAGCCTAACAATGATGTTGACTTTGACCATCTTGGTAGCAGTGGAAGAGGTGAGAAGTGATCAAATTCCAAATTTACTTTGAAGGTACGACTAACAGGATTTGTTAAAGATTTGGATATTGGGTATATGAGAAAGTGGGGAATCCAGGCTTTTAGCTTGAGTAACTGAAAAGACGGAGTTGTCAAAGTCATATAGGAAGTTGGTGGAAGAGCAAGGTCTTGAAACTAGGTTCCCCTAATTCCCAATCTAGTGTTCTTTCCACTAATATGACTGGGCTTCACGGGGATGCTGATATGACTCTTAGACAGTGGAAGCCGGCCTAAAGCGTGTGCAGCAGTAGCAAATGATAAACGCCTTCTCAGAGCTATGGCTTTTACGGAGTATCACTATTTTCAGGTTTATTTCCAGGTTTATCTCTCTGAGTGCAGGGAAGGAAACATTTCCTTAATATTTAGCTCAAGATCATTAAAAAGTCTCCCCTTGACCAGCTTTGATAAAGAGAAGAAAACAAACATAATGGTCCTGCTTGAATCTCGTAAGATAATAAATATTCCTAGTGAACATAATTGTTTTTAACCTTTATGCCAGGTACAATAAATGTCAAAGGGAAAGATAACCCAGCACTCTCCTGAAATGGCTTAAATAATAGGCCCCAGTTTGCTTTAATGGGAATTTACCCAGTAGACACACTCATATAACAAATGAGAAATCCCTAATGAGAGTTGTATTATTTCTATTGGCTTTTATGCCATCCTTAATTGATTGCCATCATGCGCGGCTAATTAAGAGCATGATAATCTGAATGAGGTATTTTCAGCCAGTACAATGGTGACTGCTTTAAAACAATGACTTCTGGAAGCCCATGTCAAGGTGGCTGGCAGGTTACTCCATAACTGGGGACTACCCCATTAGAAAGCACTAGTGTGCACTGACTCATCTAGTCTGGCACCATCCTGGGGAATGATTGCTCTAACTGTGGATGGGAGCATTGAGACCATCCCTCAATGATGCCAAACTCCCCCTAAGGAATGACCTTCTTGACCTGAGCACTCCCACCTAACTTCCTGCACTTAAGGCCCATTCCTGTATCCCTATGTCTCCATATCAGGGATTCTTATCCTGAATTTCTTTCACAGACCTCTTTTCAGGGTGTTGGGGAGGTGCACCGCAAAGAGGACAAATTTACATTCTTATTCTCAGCTCAGGGACAAACTGGCTATATGACCTAGAATATATCACTTCTGCTCTGTAATCTTCTAGTTTCTCCACTAGAAAGTGAAGTATTGAGAGAGGCAAATTTCAAGGTTGCTTTTAGTTTTGCCTTTTAGCTATTTTGTGACCCCAGCATTGTCAAAAGTCAATAGTGTTACTGGAGAAGGTTTGATAAAAGCTAGAGAATTGGCTGGGCGCAGTGGCTCATGCCTGCAATCCCAGGACTTTGGGAAGCTGAGGTGGGAGGATCAACTGAGGTCAGGAGTTCGAGACCAGCCTGGCTAACGTGGCAAAACCGCATCTCTACTTAAAAAAAAATACAAAAATTAGCCGGACATGGTGGCAGGCACCTGTAATCCCAGCTACTTGGGAGGTTGAGGCAGGAGAATCCTTGAACCCAGGAGGTAGAGGTTGCAGTAAGCTAAAATCATGCCATTGCACTCCAGCCTGGGTGACAGAGCAAAACTCCATCTCAAATAATAATAATAATAATAATAATAATAATATAAAATAAAATAAAATAATAAAAAGCTAGAGAATGGTTAATAAAATTTTTAGGATAGTGAATATC
>NW_016815573.1:0-1591 GCF_001698545.2 Rhinopithecus bieti | reverse complement strand
GGGGCAGGACGGCGCGGCTGCCCTCGGAGCCGGGAGGCCGCGGCCCACGCGGGAGAGCCGCAGTCCCGGGCGTACGGCGGCCCGCAGGGCCCACATGGCTTGTCGGGCGGCTGAGAGGTGGGGCGGGGCTGCCCACGGGCCGATCCCCGTCACGTGCTGGTGATTGGCGTGCGGGCCGGGGCGGGTTCACCAGCGCCTCTCCTCCGCACAGGGCGTGTTCCTCATTGGTCGCCCCGCGTCACGTGCTGGTGATTGGCGTGCGGCCGGGGCGGGCTCCCCAGCGCCACGCCCCGGTACAGGGCGTGTTCCTCATTGGTCATCCCACGTCACGTGCTGGTGATTGGCGTGCGGCCGGGGTGGGCTCCCCAGCGCCAAGCCCCGGTACAGGGCGTGTTCCTCATTGGTCATCCTGCGTCACGTGCTGGTGATTGGCATGCGGCCGGGGAGGGCTCCCCAGTGCCACGCCCCAGCACAGGCCGTGCTTCTCATTGGTCATCCCGCGTCACGTGCTGGTAATTGGCGCGCAGTCAGGGCGGGCTCCGCAGCACGGGCGGTCTCCTCATTGGTCGACCCGCGTCATGTGCTGTTGATTGGCACACCCCGGGGGTGGAGGAGGCGGGGCCGGGCCGCTTCTCATTAGGCGTGGGCTGCTCCTGCCAGACCTGGGCCCTGGTGCAGCCGCTGGCCCTGTAGGCGCCAGGACCCCGAACCCCGGCGGCGCTGCCCTCACCCACCTCGTTCTCGCTCCCGTCCTACCCCGTTCCGCGCTGGGTAGAGTCCCAGTCTGATTGCGAGGGTGCGGAACGCCGCCTCGGGGGCTTGACTTCAATCCCAGAGGTCCCTACGTCTGCCTTGGGGGTTCGAGTCCAGCCCTGGGGATCCCGGACACCGCCCGGGGGTCTCTACGTCTGCTCTGGAGCCTGGAGTGCCGCCGTGGGGTTCCCGGACGCCGCCCAGGAGTCCCCATATCTGCTTTGGGGGCTCGAGTCCAGCTCTGGGGGTCCCGGACGCCACCCAGGGGCCCCATGTCTGCTTTGGGGCTCGAGTCCAGCCCTGGGGTCCCGGACACCGCCCGGGGGTCCTCACGTCTTGTCTGCCTTGGAGACTGGCGTTCCCCCGTGGGAGTCCCAGACACCACCCAGGTGGGTCCCCACATCTGCCTTGGAGGCTTGAGTCCAGCCCTGGGGATCCCGGACGTCGCCCAGGAGTCCCCACCTCTGTTCTGGGGGCTGGAGACCTACTCTGGGGGGTCCCGGACGTCGCCCAGGTGGGTCCCCTCGTCTGCCTTGGGGGCTTGAATCCAGCTCTGGGGTCCTGGATGCCGCCCAGGGGGTCCCCACATCTAGCCTTGGGGGCTTGGGTCCAGCCCCAGGCGTCCTGAACACCGCCCAGGAGTCTCCACATCTAGCCTGGGGGGCTCGAATCCTGTCCTGTGGGTCCCGGACGCCTCCCAGGGGTCCCCATGTCTGCCGTGGGCCTCGAGTCCAGCCGTGAGGGTGCCGAATGCTGCCTTGGAGGGTGGAGTCCAGCTCTGAGGGTCCTGAAGTCTGTCTGAGGTCAGGCACGGTGGCTCAAACCTGTAATTTCAGCA
>NW_016815571.1:0-524 GCF_001698545.2 Rhinopithecus bieti | reverse complement strand
GGCCTCCCAAAGTGCTGGGATTACAGGCTTGAGCCACCGCGCCCGGCCTCTCATCTACTTCTTAATAGACATTTGGGTTGTTCCCAATTTACAGTATTTGGCTAATTTATGTGAAGTTGCTATGCACGTTTGTGCACAAATTTTTCCCACCAGCAGTGTATGAGAGTTCTAGTTTTTCCATATCCTCACCAGAACTTGGCATTGTCAATCCTTTAATTTTACTCATTTTGATAAGTGCACTGTGCTAATTCATTGTGGTTTTATTTTTTTATTTTATTTTATTTATTTTTCTTTTTGTTTTTTATTATACTTTAAGTTCTAGAGTACATGTGCACAACGTGCAGATTTGTTACATACATATATATGTACCATGTTGGTGTGCTGCACCCATGAACTTGTCATTTACATTAGGTATATCTTCTAATGCTATCCCTCCCTCCTCCCCCCCACACCCCATGACAGGCCCCGGTGTGTGATGTTCTCCTTCCTGTGTCCAAGTGGTCTCATTGTTAAATTCCCACCTA
>NW_016815570.1:10855-12329 GCF_001698545.2 Rhinopithecus bieti | reverse complement strand
TTCAATATTAGAAAACAAAAGGTTTTTTCTCTTGCTATGATAGTTCTCATTCCTTTCCAAAAAGGGACATTGTGCTCTACAAATAATGAAAGCTTTTTGTTGATGATCATTGTTTTATTCCACAGATTTAAAAAAACACTTAAGTATTTTTCTCTCGGTGAATCTTTCTAAATCATAAATTGAATACCTGAATTTTAAGTTGAATTAACAAAATTGAATTAAATAGACATTTAGAAGTGTCCCCTAGACCACAGAATGGTATTATAATTGAAAAAAGAATGTTTATAATCAAATTTGAGTAATAAATTGTCATCACACATTATTTTCCTCAGCACAAACAATGAGTTTGTATACTTAATTGTAGGAAAGTAATCTCCTAAATCATATTTTCAGATAATATTTTACGAGTGTATTTCTTAAAAGTATAAGTAGTACAAAGAAAAGAGAAAATTTTCTGCTTCCCATATCTTCAGATGAAGTTGAAGAGATACAACATAGTAGAAAACATTCTGAATTCAGAAAATAATTTGTGGTTTTAGTTCTAGTTCTGTCCCAAACTAGCTGTTATCATGGGTAAATCATTTCTCTAGGCCTCAAATTCCTCCTCTGTAACTAGGTTACCTTAAGAGTTCTTCTCAGCTTTGAACACGCTATACAATAATGAACACGTTCATAAATTTTCCAAATAAGTTGGGGCATAAGTGCATGATTAAAGTTGGATCATTCCATTTGATCACATTTATCTCATGGACTTATTTGGGTGAGAACAAGGAATTCTGTGGCATCCTAGTCTACAAATAGGCTCATCATAATTCATCTAAAATATAGAGGTAAGGAGATAGGCACAGGTGATCAATTTTGATTTTGTATTTTTTTATTTCAACTTAAAATGTGCTTATTGTATTAAACTAAACATGCAAGGAATTTTGCAAAATTAGTAAAATCACTCTTTAAACAAAAATATTAGCAAGAGATCCAAGGGTAAAGCAAGAGCCTCATATTTTAACCCCTCCCCATAGATTGTTTTCCATACGTAGCAGGATTTTATAACAGTACTAATTACTAGATCCAATTTGACTAAATAAAATCAAACATCTGTATTATCTGGTGCAAATTATCTTGTGTACTGCAGATGCATATCCAAAGCTGATGTTTGTAATTTTTGAATAAGAAACACAAAGGAAACAATGCCATTTCAATTAAATGGGATGGAATACATATTAACACTCTTTGAATGTCAACTGATTGCCTTTTGTAAGTAGTGACCATGCACAGCAATAAAGAAGTCTTATTTCTTTGTGAGTATATTGACAGATAGCCACATCCAGGAGACACAAACTAAATATCTGCAACTGCTAAAAACCACTGGAGATAATTGGTGGCTCTGCACCTTTAGTAAACAAACCATCTCTGACCATCTCAATCTATCTTGGAAAAGGCATTAATTTTGCTATTTTCAACTCTTTAAAATATT
>NW_016815570.1:4624-8771 GCF_001698545.2 Rhinopithecus bieti | reverse complement strand
ACAAAGAGAAAAACCAATATAAGGAGCTCTGAAGAAGAGTGATAGGGACAATATTAGTGGCTTATCGAAAAGAAATTAGAACAGAGTTTTAACAAATGATTGTATGCAATGACTATGTGATTGAACTTTTAAA
This sequence comes from Rhinopithecus bieti, assembly GCF_001698545.2. NCBI lineage: Eukaryota > Metazoa > Chordata > Mammalia > Primates > Cercopithecidae > Rhinopithecus > Rhinopithecus bieti. The sequence continues at coordinate 8,638 of NW_016815570.1, read as the reverse complement.
GGTGATGCTACTGTTTCCAAAATAAATTCTTATTGTAGTAATTTATTTTCCTGACATTACAATTGGCTTTTGTGGCTGCAAATTGATATATCTTTGTAAGATTGTTTCCATTGACATTTTCCCCAAATTAAAATATAAATGTCTTTGCAGGCTTTTCATATTTAACTTGTTCTCTTAATATAAAAAGTTGCATCCGGCCAGGCATGGTAGCTCACACTTGTAATCCCAGCACTTTGGGAGACCAATATGGGTAGAACACCTGAGGTCAGGAGTTCGAGACCAACCTGACCAACATGGTGATACTCCATCTCTACTAAAAAAAATACAAAATTAGCCAGGTGCTGTGGCGCATGCCTGTAATCCCAGCTACTTGGGAGGCTGAGGCAGGAGAGTCACTTGAACCCAAGAGGCGGAGGTTGCAGTGAGCTGAGATGGTGCCACTGCACTCCAGCCTGGGCAACAAGAGCAAAACTCCGTCTAAAAAAAAAAAAAAAAACAAAACTTGCATTCAAATTTAAAATATTTGTGATACACATGAAACCGAGATGACCTAAATACTAAAAGGAAAATTAGCACATTCGCTTCTTTAATGGAATTTATTCTCTAAGATTATAATTCCTGATATCAAAACCTTTTACAGGGAAAAAGATAAATATACATTATTAATTCACATTCAGTAAATAAGCACAAAATGAACACAAAAAACAAGTTATTTAATATTGCTTCAATAACTTTTTGAATATTAAATTTAAAGTTCCAAATGATTCTATTCTTTTATCTTAAAGATTTTAATCAGTCTTTCATCATCTATGTGTATAATTTTTTGGGGGGCGGGGGGGGACAGAGTCTCGCTCTGTCGCCCAGCCTGGAGTGCAGTGGCCTGATCTCGGCTCACTGCAAGCTCCACCTCCTGGGTTCACACCATTCTCCTGCCTCAGCCTCCCGAGTAGCTGGGACTACAGGCGCCTGCCACCACGCGTGGCACCACGCCTGGCTAATTTTTTGTATTTTTAATAGAGACGGGGTTTCACCGTGTTAGCCAGGGTGGTCTCGATCTCCTGACCTCGTGATCTGCCCGCTTTGGCCTCCCCAAATGCTGGGATTACGGGTGTGAGCCACTGCGCCCGGCCATATGTGTATTATTTATAATATGAAAATGACCCTAATTTTTCCCACGGAAAACATTTTTTTCTCATAAGTGTACTTAATTGTGTTGTAAAATGCCACCCAAAATTTGGGTCAAGGGTGATTCTGACAGGGATATGGACCTCACCCTAATTTTTTCCTTGGAAAACACTTCTTTGCTCTTAAGTGTACTTAGGTATGGAGTAAAATGTCACCTAAAAATTAGGTCAATGATGATTCTGACAGGGGTAAATATTTTTTAGGGTGTGACTATTGACAGAGTAACAAATGAAATGATAGTTTTAAGGATCCAAATATCATTCAGAAAGTCACTGCACAACCACAAGTCTACAGCTCCTTCCTGACTCCATGCCAAGTTCATGATGACAGTGCTTTTTGTTTTTGTTTATTTAGTTGTATGGATACGTGGTACACATGTGTATGTGTGTGTGTGTGTGGGCCCAGTGTAAAATTTTCTTCAGTCACCTAGATTGTTTCCTAAAATGATTGTTAATCGAATGAATGATCTCATTCAGGCATTTCTATGATTTTCACAGGATGTGCCCCTCAATGACCCCTCCCTCACTAACATACCAGCTAAATAATTATGCATTTTAAATTACCTTCGTTTATAATGGTAGAAAAGTTGCATTTTCAGTCTAAATATGCAATCCTATGAAATTTAGCTATAATCAGAATTTCTCGAGGACTTTCCAACTTGCATTGAATAAAGGGTCATAATAACATTAATGCTCAAATCCCACTAGCTTGTTTTTTGTTTGTTTGTTTTTTGAGACGGAGTCTCGCTCTGTCGCCCAGGCTGGAGTGCAGTGGCGCGAACTCGGCTCACTGCAACCTCCGCCTCGTGGGTTCAAGCGATTCTCCTGCCTCAGCCTCCCGAGTAGCTGGAACTACAGGCAGGAGACACCACACTGGGCTAACTTTTTGCATTTTTAGTAGAGACTGGGTTTCACCATATTAGCCAGGATGGTCTCGATTTCCTGACCTCGTGATCCACTTGCCTCAGCTTCTCAAAGTGCTGGGATTACAGGCATGAGCCACCGCACCTGCACCCCCCCACCCAGCTTGTTACATTCACCCTCCTGTGGTTAGTTCTCCAGAACCCATCAACCCCTCCCCCAGCTGCTGCCTGGGGGTTCCTGGGAGTCTTCCCTCACCCTTCATCCACATGGCAATTTTTTTCTTATGTTAATTTAAGGCTTATTGTTCAAGTGCTTTATGGGCTAAAACCAAGAATGGTATCTTATCTTTGGCAATGCTGCCTCCCTATGCTTTTCAAAGCTGTAAAACGTTTTGAGGTACAGAAATATCACTTTCCTGCATTCAGGCCTTAGTGTTCTGGTGTCAGACTGGCCATAATGTATTTCAAGCAAAAATGGAGAAAATGCCTTTCTCTAGCCCTTTGGTATTTTCAGGTTGGTGTTCATGAAGTGCTCTGAGATCCTCTCATGAGAAGAGTTGCTCCTATTTCTGCCTGCATTCTCTTTATCAATATGGCTCAAAACCATCCTCTCCATATTCCCAAAGACCCTCATATCTACTCAACTGCTTTATCCTTCAGGTAAGAGAGGGGTTAACAAACCAAAAGAAAATCTTCTCAAATTGGACGGGGCCCAACGTAGCATTGGAGCTCAAAAAGCAATACTCCAAAGACCTACACGTTGACGTGCTGAGAGTCCTCAAAAGCCGCTTCAGAATCAAGGTCCTTCTAACCGTGTCTTGTACTCTCCCCAACCCCCGCCTCCCCCTGCACACACACACTCCAAGCACAGGGAGGGACTCTCTGAAATTTCCTTATTTGGACCAAGAAAGTTTCTTTCCAAAATAAATTAAATTTTCTTAAGATCATCTCCCTAGGGATAACATCAAATAAACAAGAAAGAGAAAAGACTGGGTGGCAGTTATGATCCTGGCCAGAAAGAGTTCTTCTCCTCTTTTCTTCTGAGGGCAGCTCCCAGACATTGTCTAAAAAATTTTATCTGCATGATATGGCAACCGTTGTTCCTGTGAACCTGTGAACCACTGTCTGACCATTCCTTCCCCAATTCCCCCTCCCCTAAGAAGAGGTCATTTAAGCCTCAACCATCTGCCTCCTCTTTAAGTTCCTATTTTGTATGACTCACATGCACAAGTCATACATGCACAAGTATACACACAGTAGCAGTAAATTTGTTATGTTTTTCTTTTGTTAACCTGTTTTTGTTATGGGGATGTCAACCATGGACCTTTAAAATGGGGAGGAAAGGGATCGCCCTCTTTCAACGTTTACAGTAGTCATAGTTGTAATTTCAGTTATCCTGTAGCTGTAGCGACTACTACAGGTTCACTACTTACCCACAGTTTCAAAATTCAAAATGCTCTGAAACAGAGTTTTTCTGGATTTGGTACCCAATTTATCCATTTCAGCAAAACTTGAACTTAACTGACTGAAGTTATTTTTTGTCATTATGTGGCCCATTTATTTTAAATATTTGGATGTTTGACTGTAGATATTGATTTTATTATCATGAGGTACTGGTTCAGACTCATTTGAGCTGCTATCCAATATCAGTATATGCTCAATTTTACATTTCTAAAATTCAGGAATCTTCTGAATTACAAAATACATCTGCCCTCAAGAGATTATGCACCTGCAAGCAAATGTATTTTGAAAGTGTAAGTGTACCATTTCTTGCAAGAAAGGATAAATATAATGTGTGAAAAACATGATAAATATAACATAAGAAAACTACTGAAGGAGATGAAAAGAATCTCTAATATTTATTCATTCATTTGCTCATTCATCTAAAAAATTTATTAAATCTAATTATGCGGTATCTAGCCTATAACACACTATAGATCCCCAGGGTAATATCCATACCAATTCAC
>NW_016815570.1:0-1621 GCF_001698545.2 Rhinopithecus bieti | reverse complement strand
AATTGTTATAACATAAAACATTCTAAAGAAAATCGAAGTTAATATTAGACTCTACATAAGGAAGGCTTTTTCTAATAAAAATACAATAAATTACAAAACAAAGGATTTAAAATTTTAAATTTATAAATAATTAAACATCTGCATATTAAGAGCACCATAAGAAAATCAAATGAGAAAGGGCAAGTTGGGCAAATATTTATATCTATGACTAAGATAGGATTTATATTGGTAATCTCCTTCCTATTTTCTTCACCTATGCAAATCTTACTCATGCTTCAGAGTCTAAATCAAGTTCCACTTCATCTATGCTGTATTTCCTAAGTATCCCAGCCCTCAGTGATGTTCTAACCTTTACAGTGTATATCACACATCTTGGTACTTAATTATTCAGTGTCTTGCAAAGTCTCTAATGCTATATTTATATGCTTCTCTTGCAGATCAGATCTTAAACTTCTTGAGGAAAGACCATGTTTTAAAGGGTTTCTGTAACATCCAGAACCCTGTAACATCCATGTGCACTAAGCACATGGTAGGTGTGGAATAATTATTCATGTATCAATTGACTGACTATTTCATCCTTCTCAAATATAGATCAGAAAATCGTGAGGGGCATCCATCATTTTCCCCAATTTTCAAATAAAAGGAATTTCAATTCATTTCATAAATGTAATAGAACTGTCAAAAGAACATAAAATAAGCAATTTAAAGTGAAACATAAGTTACAATTTTGTTTGTTTGGTAACAGTAAAAGATTGCACATTGCTTTCTAAGATAGAAGATAATACGAAAAATACGGACAGGTATTTGAAAAACCTCATCTGACCAACACAATTCAATAATGGCCTCTGTTTCTAGTTATTTATTTTTTTTCTGCTAGCCTGACTACATGAATTTCTTTATTTATGTAAAGCTTCTCTTCTTTAATCAATGCATATTTCAGCTATGGGCAGTGATGGACTTCCTTTGATAGCCAATTATCCAAAAGCATGTCAAACCCAAAGTTTCTTTTTTCTTCCTAGAATCACGTAGTGATTTCGACTTTCCAACAAATAGTATAAGTTTTCTATCTTCTTTCTCCTTTGATTCCCAATTCCTGGATATGTAAGTCAGCAGTAATATTAATTCCCTCATGATTAAAAGAAACCACTCTGTCTTGCTATGCAATAATGATTCAGGCCTATGGATCACATGCATCTCTATCCCACATGTATTCTCACCATCATGCCCATCTTCTTCCTCCCCGTTATCTTTGTTCTTCGATGCCTATACTCTGCTCTAGATTGAGAAATAAGCAAGTTTAACTTTGGCTTTTAGATCTGTTCCCAATATTCACTAGTTTCATGGTACCAGTAAAGAACCAGTCTTAATTTTCTAGGCTATGTTTTCAGCACTTGGGAAACCACAGTAAAGACTCTGTGACTAAGGCATTGCATATGAGATAAACAAGACTTTCTTTTCAGAGTACATAAAACTCAACACACAGTGAGCCTGAGTATAGATATAAAATGTCTCTAGATAGATGTACAGTGGCTGCTGTGCTGGTTACTATCCTTTGTACCCCCTTCACAACCACCACCAATATCCGTGTGTGTGTGTGTGTGTGTGTGTGTGTGTGTGTGTA
>NW_016815569.1:0-1726 GCF_001698545.2 Rhinopithecus bieti | reverse complement strand
TTACTATAGACATTTCCAAATTAAAAGAACAAATTTTCGAACCATCAAAAGCACATTTAAATTTGGTACCAGGAACTGAGACAATTGTGAGAGTTGCTGACGGCCTCGCAAGTCTTCCCCCTGTTACTTCAGTTAAGACCATTGGGAATTCCACGATTGTAAATTTTGTATTAATCCCTGTATGCCTGTTCTGTCTGTTGTTAGTCTGCATGTGTACCCAGCAGCTCTGAAGAGATAGCGAACATCGAGAATGAACCATGATGACAATGGTGTTTTAGTCAAAAAGAAAAGGGGAAATGTGGGGAAAGAAAGAGAGATCAGATTGCTTCTGTGTCTGTGTAGAGAAAGGAAGACATAAGAAACTCCATTTTGATCTGTACTAAGAAAAATTCTTCTGCCTTGAAATGCTGTTAATCTGTAACCCTAGCCCCAACCCTGTGCTCTCAGGAACATGTGCTGTGCTGATTGAAGGTTTAATGGATTTAGAGTTGTGCAGGGTATGCTTTGTTAAAAGTATGTTTGCAGACAGTATCCTTGGTAAAAGTCATCACCATTCTCCAGTCTCGAGTACCCAGGGACACAATGCACTGTGGAAGGCTGCAGAGACCTCTGCCCACGAAAGCCTGGGTGTTGTCCAATGTTTCCCCCACAATCAAACAGCATGAGATATGGCCTCGTGGGAAGGGAAAGACCTAACCATCCCCAGCCTGACATCCATAAACGGTCTGTGCTGAGGAGGATTAGTGAAAGATGAAGGCCTCTTTTCATTTGAGATAAGAGGAAGTCATCTGTCTCCTGGTCGTCCCTGGGAATGCAATGTCTTGGTGTAAAACACAATCATGCATTCTATTTACTGAGGTAGGAGAAAACCACCTTATGGCTGGAGGTGAGACGTGCTGGCGGCAATACTGCTCTTTACTGCATGGAGATGTTTGTGTAAAATCAAACATAAATCTGGCCTACGTGCACATCCAGGCACAGCAGTTTTCCTTAAATTTATTTGTGACACAGAGTCCTTTGCTCACATGTTTTCCTGCTTACCCTCTTCTCACCATTACACTATAGTCCTGCCACATCTCCCTCACCAAAATAGTAGAGATAGTGATCAATAAATTGTGAGGGAACTCAGAGACCAGTGCCGATGCAGGTCCACATTTATTGAGCGATGGTCCCCTGGGCCCACTTTTCTTCCTGTATACTTTGTCTTTGTGTCTTATTTCATTTCTCGGTCTCTTGTCTCCAACTTGTGAGAAATACACACAGTTCAGTTTCCAACCTGCTGAATTAAAAAATGTATATTTTAACTCTATGAATTGAATCCACACATCACCAAGCAGTTTCACAGACAGCTTCTTTCTACTTTTTATCTGGGAATATTGTCTCAGATTCTACAACAAGAGTGTTTCCAATCTGTTGAATCAAAAGAAAGGCTTAACTCTGTCAGATGGATCCACATAACACAAAGCAGTTTCACAGATATCTTCTTTCCACTATTTATCTGGAGAAATTTGGTTTTGCCCCATAGGCCTCAATGAGCTCCCAATTGTCCCTTCACAGATTCTACAAAAGAGGATTTCCAACCTGCTGAATCAAAAAAAAAGGTTTAGCTCTTTGTGATGAATCCACACATCACAAAGCAGTTTCACAGACAGCTTCTTTCTAGTTTTATCTGGAGAGATTAGGTTTTCCCCATAGGCCTCAATGGGCTCCCAAATGTCCCTTCACA
>NW_016815568.1:0-643 GCF_001698545.2 Rhinopithecus bieti | reverse complement strand
AACACTACCATCCTCTGGAAGCTGGTGAGAAATGTAGGTTCCCTGGCTCTGCTCACAGCTACTGGGTCAGAATCTTCGGGTGGGGAAACTAGGAACTCGCTTTTTAACGTGACTTCGGGCGATGCTGGTTGCTTCTGAAGTGTACAAGGAGCTGCGGTTAAACATCGAAGGCATGTTTCACAGGGACAAAGCTGAAGTCTGGTCTGGGACGAGTGCATTATTCAGTCTTTTCAGAGCCCCATTTGCTGCTGCAGTTGGAGGCTAGGAGGGTCTTGGTGGAGAACTCAGAATCTCCACCCACAAACTGTGCTGCTGAGCTGTGCCGGCTGTGGCCACAAGAGGGCACCCGTGACGACCTAATGGGCGCACCTCAGCCATCCCGGGGGACATCTTCGTCTTTCTGGTTCTCCACTGCTCCAATTGCAAGCGGCCACCCGTCCTGGAAACACCTTTGAGGAATAGGGACAGCCATAAGGAGCCCGGCCCCTAGTACCAGCACTTGGCAGCGCGTCCCAGGCTTGGGAAGCCGCGTTCAGGGAGGTGCAGAGAACAGGGTTGGGGGCTCCTGCTCTAGGTTTCCTCAACCCCTGCCCAGGACCCCCAGGCTGGTGCCGCCGTCCCAAGACCCTCAGGGGAGCAGAAA
>NW_016815567.1:0-803 GCF_001698545.2 Rhinopithecus bieti | reverse complement strand
CTGTCCCCCCCCCCCAAAAAAAAAGAAAAGAAAAAAAAGAAAAGAAAATATCTGAAAGTGTTAACAGTAGGTAGCTGGTCAGATGTGAGCAGGGCAGGAGAGATCCTTCCACCTCCACACACTAGAAATATCAAGTGAACATCACCAGGTGATGGTCAAGTCAGGTGGTTGTTAACTGTCTCTCTAAAGTAGTAATTGGTTGCAGGTAGTGCCAGGGAGATATAGGCTCACAATAGATAGAATACACCTGCAACAGGTGATCAGCAGCTTCCAGAAAAGTTGTCAGATATTGAGCAACTGAGCTGAAATATACGCATTAAGAGGCAACATAATAGAGTTTCTGGTCTATGACCTTCAGGGACTTTTTTTTTTTTTTCATTTTAGAAGCATTTTGTAGGAACTATGTTTTTAAATTTTTTATTATTTTATTTTATTTTAAAATCTTTTCTTTACGAAGGTTTTTGGGGATTTGGTATTTAATTACATAAGTTCTTTAGTGGTGATTTGTGAGATTTTGGTGCACCCATCACCCGAGCAGTATACACTGAACTCAATTTATAGTCTTCTATCCCTCACCCGCTTCCCACCCTTTTCCCCAAGTCTATTTTATTATTCTTATGCCTTTGCATCCTCATAGCTTAACTCCCACTTATGATGAGAGCATTCAGTGTTTTGTTTTCCATTCCTGAGTTACTTCACTTAGAATAATAGTCTCCAGTTTCTTCCAGGTTGCTGCGAATGCCATTAATTCGTTGCTTTTATGGTTGAGTAGTATTCAATCATATATATACAACAATTTCTTT
>NW_016815566.1:0-2343 GCF_001698545.2 Rhinopithecus bieti | reverse complement strand
AACAGGTGCTAGAGAGGATGTGGAGAAACAAGAACACTTTTACACCGTTGGTGGGATTGTAAACTAGTTGAACCATTGTGGGAAACAGTATGGCGATTCCTCAAGGATCTAGAACTAGAAATACCATATGACCCAGTCATCGCATTACTGGGTATATATCCAAAGGATTATAAATCATGCTGCTATAAAGACGCATGCACACTTATGTTTATTGCAGCACTATTCACAATAGCAAAGACTTGGAATCAACCCAAATGTCCATCAGTGACAGACTGGATTAAGAAAATGTGGCACAAATACACCATGGAATACTATGCAGCCATAAAAAAGGATGAGTTCATGTCCTTTGTAGGGCAGCTGGAAACCATCATTCTCAGCAAACTTTCCCAAGAACAGAAAACTAAACACCACATGTTCTCACTCATAAGTGGGAATTGAACAATAAGATCACTTGGACATGGGAAGGGGAACATCACACACCGGGGCCTATTATGGGGAGTGGGGAGGGGGGAGGGATTTTATTGGCAGTTATGGCTGATGTAAATGATGAGTTGAAGGTTGCTGATGAGTTGATGGGTACAACACACCAACATGGCACATGTATACATATGTAAAAATCCTGCACATTGTGCACATGTACCCTAGAACTTAAAGTATAATAAAAACTAAAAATAAAATAATTATTCTAGAAGAATAAAGCATGCATACTGTATTTTTAAATTAATTTTAATAAGATGGTTTCTCCCATGTGCCCAGGCTGGGCTTCTAAACAAAATTCTCCATCTTCAGTGGCAATGCCTGAGAGGATGACATGGACTTAGGCCTGATATGCAGCCATTCCTGTCTACCTTGTTCCTGCTGCAGGACAGTACCAGCCCAGGGCCCAAATCTGCTGCTGAAGAGCCGAGAAAGAAAATGGAATATCCAAAGCCTCTTACCTTTTTCCAATCCACTGGAATGGGTACCAGTGCCATCCATTTGCCCCTGAGGACACCCACCTGCTGGTCTTTGGCTTCTAAGAGTCAGACCTCACTGGCTTCTCTGGGTCCCAGCTGCTTTCACTCTGATGAGCCCTGCTCTTTCCCATGGGGGTCACTCCCCTGCCAGACATGTCCTCCAGCTCCAGCTGACAGGTCAGCCAACACAGAACCAAGAGAATGAACAAAGATTTCAGTATCTAGTTTGTCCAGCAGAGATGCAACCTGTACAAAAAAATAAAGAAGTAGAGATGCACACACCTTCCCTGACAATATTCTGTCCCAAAGCAATGTCTTCTGTGCCCCTCATTAAGGAGCTCACTGTCCCTCACAACATAGACAAGTGCTTCCAGGGTCTCTCAATTCCTCAACTGGAGGCAACACACATTTTAACACAGTACCTCAGCAATAGAAGTGGTGATAATTTACCTACTTTGATAAAGTTCCTGAAAACATCCCTACGCTGCAAAATTTCCCTCCAAAAGAAGACAGAAAAGACTTTCCAATTGGAAAACATTGGCCTCCTTGCTTTTCAGAAAAGTACCCTTTAAATAGCCAAAACAATTTTGCCAAAATAAATTGCACAACTTGAACTTTCTTATTTGAAATCTCACAAGACACTACAACTACTAAAAACAGAAACTGCTGGAATAAGAATACAAATAGGGACCAAAGGGATAGAATTGAGAGTCCAGAAATAAACCCTCACCCTTATAGTTCATTGCTGTTGCATAAGGGTGTCAAGATAACTTAATGGAGGAACAATCATCCTCTCAAATAATGGTGCAGAAAGAACTAGATAACCACATGTAAAACAATAAACTTAGAGAACTATACTTCCAACCATATCAAGCAATTATCTAAAAATGGATCAGTGAATTAATTATAAGTTCTATAACCATAAAACATCTTAGAAAAGACATAGGGGTAAAACTTAATGACCTCAAATGTGCCATGGATTCTCAGGTATGACCCAAATGCCTGAAAACAAAAGGAAAATAGATAAATTGGGCTAAAAATGCAAGCCTTTTGTGCATCAAAGGATATTATCAAGAAAATAAAAAGACCAAACACAGAATGAGACATAATAGTTGCAAATCAATCAGACAATGGTTTCATGCCCAGAATATATAAAGAACGGCTACAACTCAATAACACAAAGACAAACCACCCAATTTATATAAATAGGCAAAGGACTCAAATAGACATTTCTACAAAGAAGATATGCAAATCATCAACAGGGACATGAAAAGAAACTCAACATCATTACTCATTAGGAAAATACAAATTCAATGCCACAATGAGAAACCACACCACACCTACAAATATGGCTAACATTCTTTTAAAATGTTAAATAACAAGTGAA
>NW_016815565.1:0-1323 GCF_001698545.2 Rhinopithecus bieti | reverse complement strand
TGGCCTCCCAAAGTGCTGGGATTACAGGTTTGAGCCACCGCGCCCGGCCGGCAATAAGTTTTGAGAAAAAACTGTGCTCAATGAGTTCTTAAAGGTATTATTTTTAGGTCATTTGAATTTAATAGTTTATAGGTAATGAAATTTCACTTTTTATTTCTGCATGTTCAGCTGTTTGAGGAAAGAAGGCTGAAAGTCAAATATGGTAACATTTTCTTTCACTGAATTCAAAAGGCCTCTGAAAAGTAATAAGATTTATTCTGTAAATTACTTTATAATTGTTCTTTAACCACACTGTGATATTTGATAATGTCAGAATGATTTTGCTTTAGGGAATGTGATTTTAGCCCCTGAAGAAAATTAATTACTCTCCCTAAATAAACAGCATTTTATATGAACTTAGGGAATGTTTTTAAGGTTAATTAATCTGTCTCTGACAATTGCAGAAAATTGTAGGAAAATTACTTATGCATTCAGGTCAGTTTGCTTATGCTAATACACTAACACACAAGAAAAATATCACATTCATTCAATCATATTTGAAGAAAATTACTTCCATTTACTCTGAAATTTAAGATATAACTCTATTGTGCTATCCAGTTCCCAATGTGGTTTCTTTAAAACCTTGTACCAAAAATTGTGCTAATCAATTTACCAAATGCTTCATTTACTCTAAAAAATAATATATATATTGTTTGCTTACTTGATATTTCATCCCTTAATGATCTTTTGTATATTGTACTAAAATCACCAAGGCTTTGGAGAGAGATATATGGATATATATATAGAGAGAGAGAGAGAGTCACAGATTAAAAATCCATAGGAAAAGGTCAAGAAGAATTACATCAATCTGTTCATTGTGCTTATCCTTTGGAAAGAGCAATGAGATGCAGGGGGAAGTAAGGAGAATCTACATGAGCTTTAAAAAATATTTTTTTTTCGGCCGGGCACGGTGGCTCACGCCTGTAATTCCAGCACTTTGGGAGGCTGAGGCAGGCGGATCACGAGATCCGGAGATCGAGACCGTCCTGGCGAACATGGTGAAACCCCGTCTCTACTAAAATACATAAAATTTAACCAAGACCAGGGGGGCGGATCACAAGGTCAGAAGATCGAGACCATCCTGGCTAAGACAGTGAAACCTCATCTCTACTAAAAATACAAAAAATTAGCTGGGCGTGGTGGCGGGGCGCCTGTTGTCCCAGCTACTTGGGAGGCTGAGGCAGGAGAATGACGTGAACCCGGGGGGCGGAGCTTGCAGTGAGCGGACATCGCATCACTGCACTCCAGCCTGGGTGACAGAACGAGACTCCGTCTCAAAAAAAA
>NW_016815564.1:0-1109 GCF_001698545.2 Rhinopithecus bieti | reverse complement strand
AAAAAAAACCTCAAAGGATGTTTATTTTATTTTATTTTTTGTTTGTTTGTTTTGAGACAAAGTCTCTGTTGCCCAGTCTGGAGTGCAGTGGCATAATCTCATTGCAGCCTCCGCCTCCTGGGTTCAAGTGATTCTCCTGCCTCAGCCTCCCCAGAAGCTGGGATTACAGGCGCGCACCACCATGCCCAGCTAGTTTTTTGTATTTTTAGTAGAGATGCAGTTTCACTATGTTGGCCAAGCTGGTCCCAAACCCTTGACCTCAAGTGATCTGCCCTCCTCAGCCTCCCTTGGATTATAGATATGAGCCACCGCCCCCGACCCTAAAAGGATGTTTTAAATAAGTTTTCTTCTATATTTGATATCTGGAGGAAAAATTTGAAAGATGTACAAGCGTGGAATTCCATTTCTGCATACTCTCTGGTGCTGGCACTCTGGAATCCCTTATTTTCTTTTTTTTTGAGACAGGGTCTTGCTTTGTCACCCAGGCTGGAGTGCAATGGCACAGTCAGGGCTCACTGCAGCCTCAATCTCCCAGGCTCAAGCAATCCTCCCTCCTCAACCTCCTGAGTAGCTGGGACTACAGGCACGTGCCACCGTTCCTGGCTAATTTTTGTATATTTTGTAGACATGGGTTTTTGCTCTGTTGCCCAGGCTGGTAGAATTGTTTTAAAATCATTTCAGGGGGCCGGGCGCGGTGGCTCAAGCCTGTAATCCCAGCACTTTGGGAGGCCGAGACGGGCGGATCACGAGGTCAGGAGATCGAGACCATCCTGGCTAACACCGTGAAACCCCGTCTCTACTAAAAAATACAAAAAAAACTAGCCGGGCGAGGTGGCGGGCGCCTGTAGTCCCAGCTACTAGGGAGGCTGAGGCAGGAGAATGGCGTAAACCCGGGAGGCGGAGCTTGCAGTGAGCTGAGATCCGGCCACTGCACTCCAGGCTGGATGACAGAGCGAGACTCCATCTCAAAAAAAAAAAAAAAAGTAAAAGAGACCTCTTGAAAAAATGTTCAGCACATTTATTACTGATGGTAGAGAACAAAAAAGATTTTTGTAAACCTTACTTTCAGGAAAAGAAAAACAAAGGAACTGTTATGGTAACATTTAAGT
>NW_016815563.1:0-1728 GCF_001698545.2 Rhinopithecus bieti | reverse complement strand
TATCACTGCTCACCCTTTAGGATGGATGCTAACAAAAGAACAGAAAATAGCAAATGTCAGCAAATGGAGGAGAAAGTAGAATCCATGTGCACTGTTAGTGGGAATGTAAAATGGTCCAGCCATTATGGAAAAAAGTATGGAGAGTCTTTAAAAAGTTAAAAATGGAATTATCATGTGATTCAGCAATCCTATTTCTGGGTGTATATCCAAAACAATTCAAATTTGTATATTAGAAAGATATCTGCACACCCATGTTCACTGTAGCATTATTATTTATTTATTTATTTTGAGACAGAATCTCACTCTGTCGCCCAGGATGGAGTCCAGTGGCATCTCAGCTCACTGCAACATCTGCCTCCCAGGTTCAAGCTATTCTCCTGTCTCAGCCTCCCGAGTGGCTGAGATTACAGGCGTACACCACCACACCCGGCTAATTTTTGTATTTTTTAGTAGAGATGGAGTTTTGCCATGTTGGCCAGGCTGGTCTCGAACTCCTGACCTCAAGTGATCCGTCCACCTCAGTCTCCCAAAGTGCTGGGATTACAGGTATGATCCACCACGCCTGACCCACTGTACCATTATTTACCATAGCCAAGAGGTAGATTCAATCCAAATGTCCATTGAAAGATGAATGGATAAAGAAAACGTGGTGTATACATACATTGGAATTGTATGCAACCTTAAAAAAGAAGGAAATCTTTCTTCTTTTTTTTTTTTTAACACGGGTGATACCCTAAGGATACTATGTTAAGCAAGATAAACCAGTCACAAAAGGATAAATAGTGTATGATTCCACTTGAAGTATCTAAAGTAGTCAAAATCATAGAAACAAAAAGTAGAAAGGTGGTTAACAAAGTCTGAGGGAGAGGATTTAGTGTTTAGTGGATACAGAGTTTCAGTTTTGCAACATAAAAAGATTCTACAGATCTGTTGTGCAACAATGTGAGAATACTTAACAGCACTAGGCTGTATACTTAAAAATAGGTATAATGAGGCCAGGCATGGTGACTCACACCTGTAATCCCAGCACTTCCGGAGGCCCAGGCAGGCAGATCACTTGAAGCCAGGAGTTCAAGAACAGCCTGTACAACATGATGAAACCCCATCTCTATTAAAAATACAAAAATAGGTGGGGAAAAGGGTGTTGGCAAACATCTCTAGTCCCAGCTAGTCAGGAGGCTGAGGCAGGAGAATCTCTTGAACCTGTGAGACAGAGGTTGCAGTGAGCTGAGATTGCACCACTGCACTGTAGCCTGGGTGATAGAGTGAGACTCTGTCTCAAAAAATAAAAAATAAAAAATAAAAATAAAGCTTTTCACCAGGCTTGGTGGCTCATGCCTGCAATCCCAGCACTTTGGGAGGCTGAGGTGGGAGGATCATTTGAGGCCAGGAGTACGAGACAAGCCTGGCCAACATGGCGAAACTCTGTCTGTACTAAAATATACAAAAATCAGCCAGGTGTGGTGGCACATACCTGTAGACCCAGCATTCAGGAGGCTGAGGTGAAAGAATTGCTTGAACTCGGGAAGCGGCGGTTGTAATGAGCTGAGATGGCACCACTGCACTCCAACATGGGCAACAGAGCAAGACTATGTCTCAAAAAAAAAAAAAAAGAAAGAAAAAGAAAAGGGTATAATGTACATTATTTGGGTGATGGACATTATAAAAGCCCTGACTTCACCACTATGCAATCTATGCATGTAACAAAATTGTACTTATACACCATCA
>NW_016815562.1:0-257 GCF_001698545.2 Rhinopithecus bieti | reverse complement strand
TCCTCCTTCTTCTCCTTCTCCTCCTCCTCCTCCTTCTCCTTCTTCTCCTTCTCCTCCTTCTCCTTCTCCTCCTTCTCCTCCTTCTCCTCCTTCTCCTCCTTCTCCTCCTTCTCCTTCTCCTCCTTCTCCTCCTTCTCCTCCTTCTCCTTCTCCTCCTTCACCTTCTCCTCCTTCACCTTCTCCTCCTCCTCCTTCTCCTCCTTCTCCTCCTTCTCCTCCTTCTCCTCCTTCTCCTTCTCCTCCTTCTCCTCCTTCTT
>NW_016815561.1:0-254 GCF_001698545.2 Rhinopithecus bieti | reverse complement strand
CCACACATACACCCCACACACACGCCACACACACATCACACACACCCCACACACACGCCACACATACACCCCACACACACCCCACACACACGCCACACATACACCCCACACACACCCCACACATACACCCCACACACACGCCACACATACACCCCACACACACGCCACACATACACTTCACACACACCCCACACACACCCCACACATACACCCCACACACACCCCACACATACACCCCACACACACGCCACACA
>NW_016815560.1:0-1696 GCF_001698545.2 Rhinopithecus bieti | reverse complement strand
AAAATACTAGCCGGGCGTCGTGGCGGGCACCTGTAGTCCCAGCTACTCGGGAGCCTGAGGCAGGAGAATGGCATAAACCTGGGAAGCGGAGCTTGCAGTGAGTTGAGATCCAGCCACTGCACTCCAGCCTGGGCGACAGAGCGAGACTCCGTCTCAAAATAAAATAAATAAAACCCTCCTTATGTTGGGAGGAGGAAAACAGCAGTGGCAGGAAAGCACTCTCCCATTCTCCTGGGACTTGACCTCAGATTTCTCTAGTTCAATGGAGAGAAACAGCCCCCTGACCACTCCTCACTCAAGACATTCTAAATGTCTTTTCTCTTTTTTATTTTTTGAGACGGAGTCTTGCTCTTTTGCTCCAGTTGGAATGCAGTGGCATGATCTCGGTTCACTGCAGCCTCCCCCTCCCAGGTTCCAGCGATTCTCTTGCCTCGGCCTCCCGGCAGCTAAGATTACAGGCACGTGCCACATGCCCAACTAATGTTTGTGTTTTTAGTAGAGACGGGGTTTCAACCATGTTGACCAGGCTGGTCTCGAACTCCTGACCTCAGGTGATCTGCCCACCCAGGCCTCCCAAAGTACGAGGATTATAGGTGTGAGCCACCGCACCCGGCCTCTGAATGTCTTTTCTAAACAGTCTTATCTCAGAAGAAACATGTTCCAAATTAAAAGCCATTCCTTCCCAACTTTCCCAGGTAGGCAGAACCCAGCTGAAGGGCTCAGATGCTAGGCTTTCTCCTTTAGGACATGGTTTCTGTCAGGCTCTGCAAGTTCTGCCTCAGTTTCCCTGGCTTTAAGAGGAAAATTGATTTTTCCTTCCTGTTGGAATTGGATGGATGGGCTGGGCTGACCTGGAACCTAAGGGTCTAGCCAAGGGAGGGGACAGAGTGGGCCGCCTTGGAAGTCAGGGTGACCCTCAGGGACTTGGCTACCTGAAGTGTCCCACATGTTGAGCTCAATGCGGCGCTTGTCGATCTCAAAGCTCGCGGTGTAGTTCTCAAACACGGTGGGGACATAACTCTGCAGACACGGATGGATCCAGATGAGATCCTCTCTCCAAGTCCTCACCCCAGATAAATACCCTCCTCACTCCCACACCCCGTCCAGCCCAGCCCCTGGACACAAGTTGGTCTGGGATTGGGCAAAGGGGAGATCCCGGGAGCTCCTGCCCCCCGTAGAATCTCTGCTAGGCTCCCAGACCTCCTCCTGGTCCCTTCAGCCCCCTAGTTCTTCCCTTCTCCATTGCCCAGGACCTCCGACATTCCCCTCACCCTCCCTCCCGGAAGCTCTGGTTCTCCCAAACCCCATCCATCTCACCCTGCTCCCTAATTCCTCTCACCCCAATCCTCTGCAGTCCTTCCCGAGCCTTCAAGGCCTCCCCCCGTCCTCCGAGCCCCTGTATCTTGTCCCTGGTTACCCGAGTACCCATTCCCATCCGTCCCCAGGGCCCCTGTCACCCATCCCGCAGCAGCCTTAGCGCCCCCCTCCCAAGACGCAGGTCCCTCACCCCGGGATAGGCGTCCTTGGCGAACACCTGCAGCAGCGCCGTCTTGCCGCACTCTGCGTCTCCCACCACCACGATCTTGCAGCGGCCGCTCTGCCCCTCCATGGTCCCGGCTACGCGCCGGTCCCCCACGCCACCCCCGTCCCGGGCCCCGCCGCCGCCTCTGCCGCCGCCTCCCCCGCCGCTGCAGCT
>NW_016815559.1:0-256 GCF_001698545.2 Rhinopithecus bieti | reverse complement strand
CCCATACCACAATCACAACCACACACCCACACCACACACACCTACACCACACACACCTACACCACACACCCACACCACAATCACAACCACACACCCACACCACACACACCTACACCACACACACCTACACCACACACCCACACCACCACACCCACACCACAACACACCCACACCACAATCACCCCCACCCCACACACCCCCAAGCCCCACACCCACACCACACCCCCACACCACACACACCTACACCACACACACC
>NW_016815558.1:0-1958 GCF_001698545.2 Rhinopithecus bieti | reverse complement strand
CTAGGCCATTTTTTTAATTGACTTTTAAAAATGTGCCCTTAGATAGAAAATTCATATTCTACTTATTTATAAGTCAGCAAACATCTATTAAGCATCTACTACTTAACAGCCAGCCTCGAGACCCAGAACTAGGAAAGAGTCATGGACACATCTAACATGGTTTTAAAAGGAAGTAAAGAAATCTAAACTATAATGTTCCCAAAGAAAATGCAAGTAATTGAGCAAGCCTATAGATGGCTCCTAGAGAATGTTGTTTAAACTGAAAAGCAAAACAAAACAAAACAAAAAAATCCCACTGTATAAAAGGCGTTTGCCTTTTCTTGAGATTTGGGGTAAAAGGTTGAATTCATAAGGCTGTTTATGTAACTAATCATGCCATTTGGTACAAGATAAACTGAGCACCCAGCTTGTTCCTCGAGCCCCATTAAAATGACAATAAAGGAGCCAGGCGCAATGGCTCACGCCTGCAATCCCAGCACTTTGGGAGGCCGAGGCGGGCGAACACCTGAGGTCAGGAGTTCGAGACCAGCCTGGCCAACATGGGGAAACCCTGTCTCTACTAAAATACAAAAATTAGCCAGGAGTGGCAGCGCACACCTGTAATCCCAGCCACTCAGGAGGCTGAGACAGGATAATCGCTTGAACCCGGAAGGCGGAGGTTGCAGTGAGCCGAGATGGCGCCACTGCACTCCAGCCTGGGCAACAGAGCAAGACTCTGTCTCAAAAAATAAATAAATAAAAATAAAAATAATTGTTCTTTGAAGAGTTCAGGATTTAGAATCCAAAGCTCTTGGTTCAGGTGTCCGGTTTCGGTGCCACTTCTGGGACCATGGGCAAGTCACACAGGCTTCCCAAAGCCTGTTTCCATGCCGCTAAACACCACCACCCTGCTAGTAGCCAGGAAATGTTGTCAGGAGGAGTCAATTGAATAATGTATGTGAAAGCTCTTTATAGACTGCTAAGAATCAAGCAAATGTGAGCTCTGATTTATATTATTGTTAATTACTTTATTAGAGGAAGTAGCTGGTCGAAATTACAGCATTCTACCTGAGAGAGTTCATGTAGTTTCAACCTCTTAAGTGATTTTGGGTCATGAGGAGGAGGAAGGACTATATTTTTGAGCATCTACTCTGTATCCCACACTCTTCTTAGTGCTTGGCCTGGGTTTTGGTGTTTCTCAGATTTTCTTCAGACGATCCATGGTGCAAGGGAAAAAAATCGTAGGTCTCTAGGGGTTTATCTGCTAGCTGCTTGAGAAAAAGTTACGTGAACCTTACATTCTATGCTATAAGATGTCTTGTTTGTCATAATTTAACAAAATTGAACACTGCCATTTAGTCCAGTTCACCAGCCCTTTTTTTATTTTCCCGGTTGCTCCACATTCCCCGTGGAATTCCCCCTGGGGTCAGTGGCAGAAGGTAGCCCCCAATTTGAAAAACACCAAGTGATATCTGGTGGGCCTTCTGTAATACTCAGGATGTTATGGCATAGGTGATAATATTCCAATTCTGCTCCACAAAGTTTCAAAGAGATTGAGTGATTTATCCAAGGTCACATAGCTGGTAAGTGAAGGAATGGGGTTTCACCGCAGGTTTGTTTGATTCCAAAGCATGTGCTTTTGCTCAGCCCTGCCTTTAGAGGTGGAAACTCAAATTAGCCTTTTATAGAGCTCTGTTTTACACACTTGGAAAATAGAGTGCAAACATCATTCTTGAGTTTCTCCTAGTTTGGGTCCTTATTGATTGATGGTTTTGTCTCTGTTTTCAGCCAAAGCGCCAGACAAACCTATTCAGGTGGTTTATGTGCCCTCACATCTGTTTCATATGCTATTTGAGTTGTTCAAGGTAAGTGGAATTTTAAAAACATGGAAAGAAGTCTTCATTTTAAATTACTTTGATTCAGAGCATAATGGATTCATTAGATTAGCATAAGAAAAGGTTTTGCATAACCATTTTAAA
>NW_016815557.1:0-1109 GCF_001698545.2 Rhinopithecus bieti | reverse complement strand
AGCCCTGTTTGCTTATTTTACGAAGTACAACCTCATATCCAATTTAACATCCTCTAATTTTCATTCCTAATTCTGAGCTAACTTGATGTGTTGGGAGGGGGGAGATTAAAAAGAGAAGATAAATATGTGGACTCTTTCACTGATCCACAATGCTGTCACCTTCCCTTGGCTAGCAGAGGTTATTGAGGCACCCAATATGGTGACTGTTGCATGGGTCACCTTAAGGAGTTTTTTAGAAAGCTAAGACCACTCATTTCTCTGGTGATCATGGACAAACAGAATACCCAGACTTTCCTGTCTCTTGAAATAGCCAGAGAGCAGCTTGCTCTATTGCTGCCTGGTTTCACCCCTTCTGTGCCTGGTAACTCTCCTTAGTTCCATAACTTTCAGCTTGATTTAGAAGGAATGCTCCAGAGAAATACAGACATGTAACCACTGTTTATATATACACACACACACACACATACACACACACACACACACACATGGATTTATATATATGGACATATATATGGGTTTATGCATACATATGGGTTTATATATGGGTGTATGTATAATACATGTGGATTTATATATAAGCACATGAGTTTATATACAAATAAATATATGTGTGAGTATACATATGAGTGTATATATGTAGGGTTGTATATATATGAATGTATATATATATATATAATGAGTATGGGAGTGTATATATATGAGTATGTGTATGTAATGTTTGAATTCCTATTGGTGAATGGTCATGGGTCATATATATATATAGAGGGAGATGATAGCATATCTGTATCACATATACACATATGTACAATTTTTCATATATATAAAAATCTTTATATATATGCTTTTATATCTCTTACTGGTTCTATGATACAGATGTAGGCATATATCCTATAAAGGAAGTTGTACCTTGGTGTCTGTGGGAAATTGGTTTCAGGATATTTAAAGGATACCAAAATCAATGACTACAAAAATCCTTCCTATAAAATGGTGTCATATTTGCATGTAACCTACACACATTCTCCTACATAGTTTAAACCATCTCTATATTACTTGTAATATTTAATATAATGCAAATGCTGTGAAAGCATTATACTCCAATTTTAAAATAT
>NW_016815556.1:0-295 GCF_001698545.2 Rhinopithecus bieti | reverse complement strand
ATGAAATACCTGAGACTGGGTAATATATAAGAAAAGAGGTTTAATTGGTTCACAGTTCTGCAGGCTATACAAGCAAGACATCTGACATTGTTCATCTTTTGAGAGACCTCAAGGAGCTTTTACTCATGGCAGAAGGTGAAGCAGGAGCAGGCATCTCACATCACGGAGTGAGCAAGGGAGTGCGGGGAGGAGATGCCACACTTTACAACAACCAGCTCTGTAAGAACTCACTGTGGAGAGGACAGCACCAAGCCATGAGGGATCTGCCCCATAACCCAAACACCCCACCAGGCCC
>NW_016815555.1:0-636 GCF_001698545.2 Rhinopithecus bieti | reverse complement strand
CCAGGGCTAAGGCACAAAGGAGTTGTCCAGAAATTCAGAGCACTGACACTAAGACAAGGCAGAGAGAAAGAGTGAGGCCACAAGAAGCGAGCCACCAGAGACCAGCCCTGGATCTTGTCTTCTAAAAACCTCTCTCCCTGAGGTTGAGTCTGGGCGGGCCAGATCCAAAGCCTCCAAGTCCTCTCGCACTTCCAAGCCTGGAAATCAAGGAGAAGGAAGGGGAGCCTCACCCACTGGGAGGGAGAGGGGAGTGTCAGAGACCCAAAGTGAGACAGAGACGTCAGGATAACAACCACGTGACAGCCACCACTACGAAGCACTTACAGCATGCACACGTGCTCAGTCTGCACTACATTTTCTCATTTTAATCCTCTAAACAACCACATCAAGGGTACTGTTAGACCCATACACAAATGAGACTTCAAGAGGCTAATTATGACTCGCCAAGGTCATGGCCTGTAAACCTCAGAGCCAAGATTTAAGCCTGGGTCTTTCTGGCTCTAAAGACCATGCTTGGAACCACTATGAAAAAGAAGAAAGAAGGGGGAGGTTGGTGCCAAGGTCCAGCATCTCATCAGGTCCCAGACTCCCCGGCCCAGGGCAGTGGGGCCTCCAACCTACCAAACTAATACTTCC
>NW_016815554.1:0-1969 GCF_001698545.2 Rhinopithecus bieti | reverse complement strand
GGCATGATCTTCAGCTTCCCTGACCCTTGGACTGGTGGGTGTTTTGCTTCCTGATCTAACGTTAAGGTTAGAAATTGCAGGATTCCAGATGGGTTTTGTTACATCCAATCTGGTTTAAGTTCCCATATTACTAGGAAAGCTTTAGGGTGCTTCAGGAAAACAGTTTTTAAAAAATCAAATTTGGAAAATATCAAATGGAATTATAGACAATAAGCATAACCCAGTGGAACCATGAATCAAACTCTCTAAAGCAGGGTTGTCTAAATTTTGGCTTCCTTGGGCCACACTGGGAAAAACAAAAACAAAAAAACAAAAGAACACTAACTGCAATTGAACTGTGCCTGTAAAGCTTGTAAACAAAATATGTCTGTAAAGCCTGCAAACAGGCTGGGCGCGGTGACTCAGGCCTGTAATCCCAACATTTGGGAGGCCCAGGCAGGAGGATAACTTGAGGTCAGGAGTTCAAGACCAGCCTGGCCAATATGGTAAAACCCTGTCTCTACTAAAAATTCAAAAAATGAGCCAGGCTTAATTTTTTGGTGGCCTGCGCCTGTAATCTCAGTTACTCGGGAGGCTGAGTATTCTCTGAGGCAGGAAAACAGCTTGCACGCAGGAGGCACGCAGGAGGTAGAATAGAGGTTGTAAGCCGGGTCCCGCCACGCATTCCGGTGGACTGTCGGCTGTTAATAAATATTTACAATTGGCTCCATAAGGAAAAGAAAAGCTTACTTTTACTTCTATAGAACAAAAAGATTAGTTCAAGACGGGTCCACCACATTTGCCCCGCTGATAGACTGCTGGTATCACAAGCCTAAGAAAGACTACTGGGTAACATCTGGGTAACATCTATTAGTTCCTGCGTTACAGACACAAATGAAAATTTGCTTGTTAGTTTATAACAATAACAATGTCTAAAACGCGTTTCCACAAACAACCCAGGTGAAGCGCGAACGCAGTGCCCCATCTAACACCACAAATTATGCAATCGAGTTTCACGACGTTTGGGGATAATCGCAAGGGTCAACACATCCATAGTACAACGAATAAGCCTCGCTCATAGTAAAACCCTCTTCGTGATCATGGTATTTCCCCCTGCTAAATAAATATGAGTCCCGTCACCGCCGCCCCGCCACAGCCTCATAGTCTCCCCCTTTACACGCACGGTCACTTGCCCCGCGCACTCCCGAGTCCTTCTAGCCTTGACAGACAACTAGGACTCTCAGGTCCGACCAGCGATCCTGAACCCACTCCCAAAGCACGGGAACTCCTTCGTGGCGAAGCAGCAGGTGGGGAAGCAGCAGCCCCTGCGCTGCCTCATCTACATAGAAATCACCCTCTCCGTGATGTCACCGACAGCGCCTTCCAGTCCCCGTCTGCTGTTCCGCTTCACCTTCCGCCACTCAGCGGACCAATCCGCTGCCGGAGCCGGGGGAGGTGACTTATGCTTCTTCCTTCTTTCCCTTCTGTCCCCGCCCCTCGTCTCCGGCAAATTAGCGGGTACTTAATCTGTGTTCTGTGGAGGTCCCCTTTGGCGGCCAGCTGGAAGCCTGTGCACCCTTCTGCAAATAATAGCTTTCAATGAGCAGACTAGAACATTTAGGATTACAAAGGAAACGAATTCCTTTCAAACCTGGTTATCTTTGTGATGTGGCACTGTGTGCATATCTTCGTTAAAACGCATCAAAGGCCACTGCACTCCACCCTGGGCGACAAGAGGTGACTGTGTCTCAAAAAAACAAAAACACTCCTCCCTTCCCCCCGCCAAAGCATTAGACGTCAACGCTGGCAGGGATGTCTGTTCTCTTGAAAGTTCAATATCAAAATACTTGGAAATTAAACTAAAATAGTAGAAGCAAGAACAAAAATTAAGTTGAAGATAATGTCAAGAATATTTCCCAGGAACCAAAATAAGAACGTAAAAACAGGAAAGAAAAGTTCAGGAAGGTAAATGTCCAAGGTCCAAACGCGG
>NW_016815553.1:0-293 GCF_001698545.2 Rhinopithecus bieti | reverse complement strand
GAGTAGTTTGCTAACACTGTTTTCCTGGAATCTGCAAAGGGATATTTGGGAGCGCATTGAAGCCTATGGTGTTGAAGGTAATATCCTCAGAGAGCAACCAAAAAGAAGCCTTCTGAGAGACTCCTTTGTGATGTGTGAATTGAACTCACAGAGATACAATGTCCTGTACATTGAACAGTTTGCTAACACTGTTTTCTTGGAATGTGCAATGAGATGTTTCGGAGCATATTGAAGCTTATGATGACAAAGGAAATATCCTCAGACAAAACTAGAAAGGAACTTTCTGAGAAACT
>NW_016815552.1:0-882 GCF_001698545.2 Rhinopithecus bieti | reverse complement strand
GCACGGCCCATATTAAAAAACATCTGTATTCTTGCTTTGCAGTTATGGGGCTTCCATATCAAATAAAGACAGACAACACCCCCGGATATGTTCGTAAGGCTTTTGATTTATTTATGCAACAGCGGGGATTTCCCATATTACTGGAATCCCTTACAATCCTCAGGGACAGGTTGTGGTGGAACGGGCCAATCACACTTTAAAAACCCAGTTGTCCAAAGAGTCTGAACAGCAAAAACATGATTTAACTACCCCTCACTCTCAATTATATTTGGCATTGTTTACTTTACATTTTTTAAATGTTCCTAAAGATAATAATCTAACTGCAGCCAAACGCCATTATACAGGCAAAAAATTCTCCCTAAACGAAGGCAAGCCAGTGTTATGGAAAAACTCCCAAACTAATACCTGGGAACCTGGCACAGTTATAATGTGGGGAAGAGGATATACTTGTGTTTCACCAGGAGATCATCAATCCCCTGTCTGGGTACCCACCAGGAGACTCAAGCTTCGGGTGAATACCGACAACGAAAACCACGGGGAAAAGACGTCCATGTCAGAGACTGCCCTCAGACGTGGTGAGATCTGTGCCAACTCCTCAGAAGCAGGCACACCAAATCACAATGGGTCTGATTCAGTCCTCCCTGATGGCAATGGAGACCCATCTAACTAATCCCACTTCTCCTGATTACCTTTCTTTTCTCCTTACAAACCTAAAAATCTCACCATTTCTATTAGCCTGAAAATAACATCCCTCTGTTCTCTTCCTCCTTCAGCCCTCAATCTCACTTTCACTGGGTTTTATTTAATGATTCTCCTTATACTTTCTGTCTCACCAGTTTCCTCTTACACTGATTTACCTGCTACACAAAATTATTCTTACTG
>NW_016815551.1:0-1108 GCF_001698545.2 Rhinopithecus bieti | reverse complement strand
AAAGTACCTAAGGAAGAAATAATGATCATTAAATTTAATAATTTATTTAAACTAAACTCATCTAAAAGTATCAAAGTTTCAAGAAACAAATAATTTAAAACATATACAAATGTTTCAGAGGATACAAAACAAGAAAAAGCTACTCAACCACTCTCATGAAGCAAACACCCAAAACAGGTATGAATAGTAAAAGTAAAATCCTATAGATAGATTTTAAAATAATCTGTAAATTTCAAGACTAGTTTATAAAAATGTTTAGCAAATTAAGAATAGAAAAATTTCTGAACTTAGTCTATAGTAAACAACATATTTGAATGTGAAACTAGTAACATTTCAATTAAATTCAGGAACAACGCAAGAATGCTTGCTATGACTGTCTCTAATAAACCTTGTACCGAAGACTCAAGGAAAATAATGTTTAAAAAATAAGAGGTATAGAAGTGCAAAAACTTGCAAAATTGTCCTTATTGAGATGATAAAGTTATAAAATTCTAAATAATTTGCAAACAATTGTGACTACTAGAATATTCAGCTAGTAGATAAAATATCAATATAAAAAATCAATAGCATCCCAACATATCCCAGCATCGTCAATTAATAAAACAACGTCAACAAAACCAGTAAAGCACCTAGCAATAAATATAGCAAATTCTGTATAATAAGATTGTGATGGAGATAATTCTAATTTGAATGATATTTTTAAAGTACTGAATAAATGGGAAATTATGACATGATAATAGATGGAAGACCTAACATCCAAAAATGTCTGCTCTCTTTTTTTAATTTAATTTATTTTTATTTTTATTTTTTTATTATACTTTATGTTCTAGGGTACATGTGCACAACGTGCAGGCTTGTTACACATGTATACATGTGCCATGTTGGTGTGCTGTACCCATTAACTCATCATTTACTCATTCTGTTTTTTAAATCAAATTTCAACAATAAGAAAGAATGTGTGTGTGTGTGTGTGTGGCTTTAATGAAACTTGCCAAGATTATCCTGAAATTAAGATAAATGAACAAAAATTCAAGATTAAATAAGATATTTATAAGAAAATATGATGAAAAGGGGATATCAATACATATTCAAATTTTGTAATTAAAAT
>NW_016815550.1:0-298 GCF_001698545.2 Rhinopithecus bieti | reverse complement strand
TCCTTCCTTCCTTCGTTCCTTTCCTTCCTTCGTTCCTTTCCTTCCTTCCTTTCCTTCCTTCCCTTCCTTCCTTCCTTCCCTCCCTCCCTCCCTCCCTCCGTCCTTTCCTTCCTTCCTTCCTTCCTTCCTTCCTTCCTTCCTTCCTTCCTTTCCTTCCTTCCCTTCCTTCCTTCCTTCGTTCCTTTCCTTCCTTCGTTCCTTTCCTTCCTTCCTTTCCTTCCTTCCCTTCCTTCCTTCCTTCCCTCCCTCCCTCCCTCCCTTCCCTTCCTTCCTTCCTTCCCTCCCTCCCTCCCTCCGT
>NW_016815549.1:2299749-2324671 GCF_001698545.2 Rhinopithecus bieti | reverse complement strand
TCCTTTCATGGTGATACGATGAGACCTGATCGACTCCTTTTGTTCGCTGGAGGGCTAGGTAATAATAGCTACAGAGAACTCACCTTCAGTGGGCATTTACCAATTCTGTTGTATTATAGATGATTTCAGAAAACGCTAGTAGGGAAGTGGGGAAGTGAGATAGAGGGAAAAAAAGGCAATGAAGCATATGTTGTCAAAAAATTTATTACCATAGGTAATTTGATTAATTAATTTCACCAAGAAACTCTAGGGGGCATTGTAGAGCACACATCACAAAGTCAGTCCACTGAAGGCACAAGAAATCTAGATATTTATCTACCAACTCCTATCAGTCTCATTGGTATGTTACAAAACTAGAGAAATTAGAAGAGTGTCTTTCGGGCACAAGAGTATGTAGATAGATTACTAGAAAAGAATAGAGAATCCAGAAAGAGATACAACCAATTTGGAAACCTGTTGTAAGATGTAAAGTTGTGAATTAATTAAGAAAATATTATATTCCATTGAAAGCATTGACCCAATTGGCCTTTTCTATGGAAACAGTGATGAAATCATAGCATATCACATTCAATACACAAAATGATTTCCAACTGGATTAAAAATCTAAACAAAAGAAAAATCTTTCTAAAACTTGGGGAAAAGTAAGATTAATTTTACGAACGTGAGATAGAATGTCTCCCTTAACCAAGGTAGCAAAACCTAAATTTTAAAGAAAAATTATTTGACATAAAATTATTACTGTTTTAATTAAACAGAATGTACCACAATATTTTATAAGGAAAAGAGTAGGGGAAGATATCCCAACCCATTTAACAAAAAGAAAAGTAAGCCAGATGAATGTTGTTACATAAATAGATTAGATAGATGGGGATAATTTCTTTTAAGAATCCTTATTAGAATTTAGTTAACCACCTCCATATATTTTCTACATTAAGTAGACTTAAATACACATATTGTACCATCCAGAAAAAAAAAAAGAAAAGAAAATCACTTCTCAAATTGTGGACTCTGACCCAAGAAACATAATTCAAATGTTCACTACTATATTGCTTATGTTAACTTTCACATTGAACAAATAGGGCTTGCTTTTCTATGCATTATAAGTGAAATTCAGGTTATTTCTCAAGATTTTGGGGGGCATTTTCAGATAACAAAAATTTCTCTGGTTCTTGAGAAGTGACCTACATATATCTTGATTTGTTTTACATGTTTTAAAAATTGTGTAGTTCAATATTCTCAAGCAACTTCCACTTTTAACCAAGATATAGTAACAAGGATGTGATTTTCCCTCATTTAAAACAAAGACACAAGAAAGTAGACAATATTTATGAAAAAAAAAAAAACATTTTTTTTTTTTTGGCCATACAACAAAGGCTAGTGATTCCTGAGAAATGGAAAGGAAAAGAGGTGAGCCCCACAGTTATTACAGCTGACAGCCCTGAGAATGTTTCTGGAATGCAGTGCATGAAGGGGAAACGGAAGAAGAGCTCATTTGATTCCCAGAGCTGAGGAGATAGAGCTGAGAGCTTGGAGAGTTTAACACAGCTGGAGCCTCTGGGTCAGAGTGACAGAATATGGGAAAGAATACTGGTGATCTGTAGCAGGTTCCCATAGAGAGAGTTCTGCAGAATACAGATGAATGTGTGTGTGTGAAGAAACTACCCAAGGCTGAAGAAAGAATTATCTGTAAGGAATAGAAGGAACAACGTCTGGTTTTCACACAGGACTGGGAATGATGCCCATTACCACCAGCCAAACTGAAAAACATAATTCATAGAGCACTGGTAAGAGTATTCAGGAAGGTCTTGCCTCAGGAGTGGTGAATAATTAGTGCTACACTGAATGCTCCTCTGATTCCATCCAACAATCTTAAAGACTCTAAAGGATCAAACTGTTTTCAAGTAATTTAACTGAGTCTTAGAACGCAGCTCAATACTAATAATAGAAATATAAAATATCCAACACTACCCAAGAAAAACATCATAATCTCTACATCCAATCAAGGATTGCCCAACAGAAAAGAAACAGAAAAATATTACCCATAATAAGAATAATCAATCAACTGAAACCAACATAGCACCTGCAAAGATGATAGAATGAGTAGATTCATTAAAACAATTCTTATTATTACTTTTCATATAATCAAAAATTAAGTTGATACATGGAAGATTAAACAACTCCCAGATTGAAGTTCTAGATATGGAAACCACAATGTTTGAGATGAAAATCATAGTAGTCCCCCTTATCTGTGGGGATACATTCTAGACCCCCAATGGGTGCCTAAAACCACAGATAGTACCGAACCCTACATATACTATATATTTTCCTATACTTACATACCTATGGTAAAGTTTAACTTATAAATTAGGTATAGTAAGAGATTAACAACAATAAATAGTACAATAGAACAATCATAACAACATACTATAAAAGAAGTTATCACACCCTATGGCCATAACTTTTGCAGTTTGAGGTGTGACAATAAAACTAACATGAATTTCTTCACATTTTCATGAATAAAAGGTTTGTTCTTACTGTAGATCTTAACAACTTCACTCAGCATATGGTTTTTTTTCTTTACTTATTAAGTTGAGAATTTTCATTTAACCACTTAAAGGAAGTGCTTTATGGCTTTTCTTTGCCATATCTGAGTTACCAGCACTTTGGGGACATTATTAAGTAGAACAAGGGTTAGTTGAGCACAAGCACTGCCATACCACAGCAGCTGATCTGATAATGGAGCTGGCTACAAAGTGACTAAAGGGTGGGTAGCATATGCAGTGTGGATACACTGGACAAAATGATGATTTATGTCCCGGGCAGGATGGAGTGAGATTATATCATGCTAATCAAAACAGTGCATAATTTAAAACCTATGAATTGTTTATTTCTCAAAATTTTCATTTCATATTTTGGGATGATGGTTAACCACACATAAACAGCTTGAAAGCAAAACTGCAGATGAGGAAAAACTACTGTACACTGGATAGGACTAACTGCAGATACAGCATTGCACAAGAAAATACTAACAAACTTGAAGACATAACAATAGAAACCATCCAAAAAGGAGCAAAGAGAAGAGAAAAAAGAAAAGAACAGCAGTGAACTGAAGGAAAACTTCAAGCTGTTTAATATATGTGAAATCCTAGTACTCAAAGGAGAGGAGTGAGAGAGCAGGGCAAAAACTTGTGAAGAAATAATGGCTCAAATTTTGCCACATTTGATAAAAACTATAAGCCTCTTATCTAGGAAGTTCAATAAACCCTAAGTAGAAGAAATGTGAAGAGAATTATATTAATTCATCTCATAATCAACTTGCTCAAAACCAGCAATAATAGAAAATCTTGAAAGTAGCCAAAGAAATAAGACACCTTTCATTCAGAGGACCAAAGATGAAGACAACAGCAAATTTTTCAGTGGAAACAATGTAACCATTAGCATCAACACCTTTAAACTACTGAAAGAAAGGGAAAAAAAAAAAAAAAAAAAAGCTGCTGACCTAGAATGTTATACCCACATTTAAAAGCAAAGGCAAAATATACATGTTCTCAGACATATAAAAGTTGAAATAATTCAGCAGCAGAAGACATACATGACAAGAAATATTTCTAAAAATCCCTTCAGGAAGAGGGAAAATGATATCAGATGGAATCATGGATCTACACGATAAGAAGAATGAACTCCTTAGGATTATTTACTCTTTAAACAAATGTAATTGTAATGTCTTGTTGGCTTTACAGCATATGTGCAAGTAAAACATGTGAAAATACAACCAGAAAGGGATAAATGCATGCATACTATTGTAAGGTTGTTATACTATATGTGAAGGACATACAATCACTTGAAAAATGACCATGATAAGTTAAAGACATATATTATAAATCTTGAATCATCTACTAAAGGAACAAAACAAAGTGTTATAGCTAATAAGCCAAAAAGAAGATAAAATGTCACCAAAAACAATCCAAAAGAAAGCAGAAGGGAGAGAAAATGGAACAAAGACGAGATCAATAGAAAACAAGTAGCAGGATGATAGATTTAAATGTAAATATATCAATAATAGTTTTCTATGAAAATGGTTTGAATATCACAATTAAAAAGCAGAGATAGGGCCGGGCGCGGTGGCTCAAGCCTGTAATCCCAGCACTTTGGGAGGCCGAGACGGGCGGATCACGAGGTCAGGAGATCAAGACCATCCTGACTAACACGGTGAAACCCTGTCTCTCACAAAAAAAACCCACCCGGCGCCGAGGGCCGGGCGGCCTGCAGTCCCAGCACTCCGGAGGCTGAGGGGCCCAGGAGAAATACGTGAACCCAGGAAGGCCCCCGGAGCTTGCAGTCGAGCTGAAGATCCGGCGGCACTGCAACTCCAGCCTGGGCGACAGAGCAAGACTCCGTCTCAAAAAAAAAAAAAATAAACAAAAAAAAAAAAAAAAAAAAAAAAAAAAGCAGAGATAATGGCTACATCTAGATATAAAGAGGAGTATAGGATTAGGAAGGGACTTTAAGGTCCTGGTAATGTTTCATTTTTAACCTTAGTGGTGAGTATGTGCATGTTGACTTTGTTATTTTCCTTTGATCAGCACATATGTGTTTTTTCCATATACAGTCATTCTCAATGACCTGTACATGTGTGTTTTATGTGCTCTAATATACATACTATATGTCACAATAAATCACTTTTTAAAAACAGGTGAGAGAGAGAGTATGGAAAGTCATAAGAGAAGATAAGGAGGCAGTCTAGTTTGGAAGATTCTTGAGGTGGTTCACTCTAAAGAGGAATAGAAAAATGCTATAATAGCTGAGGGGGTTATGAAGTCATGGGAAGGATTACTTTCTTTTAAAATGGGAGACATTATAGCATGTTTATATGATTATGGAAATGATATCCTAGGCAAAAATAAATTGCTAACGCTAAATTGAGAAGTTTCAACTGCAGAAATCAAGCTGTTTGCTGGACAAAAGGGTTCGGGATCCAGTGTAGTCGTCAAAGAAATGACCTTAAAAATGGATATTTCACCCATTGTAGCAGAATGAAATGTAGAATATATTAGTGTAGATTCAGTGAGATGATAGATCTGGTCATAAAAGACTGTAGAAGCACAGGAATAAAGATATTAAAAAGTTAAGAGTAAGAGAAAAGGAAACCAAATATAAAATATTTAAAATGATTAGAAAAAAGAAATTGACATAAAACATTTAAATAAAATAAAAGCTAGCAATTTAAAGGACAATTTTTTAAAATGAATACCTAAGAATAAGATTATTAGGTAAATCTAGAATCTCAACATTTAACAGTGTATGATTCTAATTTTAGAATCAGTTAGAATCTAGAATTCTGATTTTAGAATCAAATATAAGTAATAGAGAAGATAACATATTCATGTGCTTTTTCCTTAAGCTCTTCTCTAAACATTCCTTATATTTCTTTTTCTAACGAAAGTCTGACTCCTTAAGATGTGAATTCACCTATAGTGCCCTCAAGTTGTAGCTGTTTTCTCTCACAATTTCATTACCACTGGTACAGGAAGTAAATTTTGCATCTTCCCTGTTCTTCACTGCCATTTCCAGATTACTCTTTCTTCCTTCTGTGAAACGCACATAATATGGTTTGGCTGTGTCCACACCCAAATCTCATCTTTAATTGTAACTCCCACACTTCCCACCTGTCATGGGAAGAACACAGCAGGAGGTAATTGAATTATGTGGGTGGATCTTTCATGCACTCTTCTCATGATGGTGAATGAGTCTCAAGAGATTTGATGGTTTTACAAATGGGAGTTTCCCTGCACAAGCTCTCTTTCTTTGACTGCTGCCATCCATGTAAGAAGTGACTTGCTTCTCCTTGCCTTCCACTATGATTGTGAGGCCTCTCCAGCCATGTGGAACTCTAAGTCCAGTTAAACCTCTTTCTTTGGTAAATTGCCCAGTCTCAGACATGTCTTTATCAGCAGCATGCGAACAGAGTAGTACTGCACAATTTTTAATTTCATAATATTAAACTATTCCATCCACTATCCACTCCTTACTGCAATAATCTATAAATAATGCCAAAATAAGTGATTCCCTCTTGTTCTTTGAATGTTTTAGCTTCCAGTTCACTGTCATTTTCTCTAACTCTACTTCTGCCTTAGTTCTCAGAAATTGCAGTTACATAAGTAATCCTTTCTATACCATGGACTCTCAGTTCTTTGACATCTCTCTCCAACTACCTTGCCCTCACCCGATCTCAGTCAATTCTTGTCATTACCAGTAATTGCACTCCCTCTCTAATCACAGTTTAAAATTTCCACTCTCAAACTACCATCTTCTATCTTTCAGGCTTACACTATCAATATGGGACTGTGATAATGCCACAGGGAGGCAAAAGAAAACTTGAAGACACCACTATAATTAATAACACCCCAAAAGATAAATTTTATTGCATGTCTAAGATAAAAAAAAGTTATGGTAAATGGACAATAAAAAGAACTTGTAAATTTAGAATATTACAACCAAAATTTTAGAAAATCAGTGGGATGGTAAAAGACTTTCAAATAAACAAGACTGAAAAATATGCTTTTCATGCTCCATTTCCTTGAAAGCTATTAAAGGATGTCATCCAGAAAAGCAAGGCAATAAACTAAGAAGGAGGAAGACATAGGATCCTGGAAATAGGGATATAACACAGATGAGTAGAGAGGGAAGCCCCTGAGGAGACAGCTGTGCAGTAGACCTAGAGAGAAACCTGCCCAGAATAGAAGATAAACAGAAGTCTTTGTAGTACATTTTCCAGAAAGAGCTAGAAAAAGCAAAGAATTATAGATTGGTTGTCTAAGTTTTGGAAAACGATATGAACTTATCAGTGCTGTTGAAAACAATTAGAAAAACACGCATAAGGATAAGTACATGAAATAGCAAAGGAATAAATAATTCTGGGCATGTGGAGGATAGAGAAGTTAGTGCTAGAAAGGAAACAATCATGATATGCTACTTGTCTCCGCAATGAATAATATCTATATTGACAAAATGCAGCAGGAGCTGACAATTGGCTTGACTAAATATTGCGATATGACAATTTTTAGAAGGATAAGGGGAGGAAGAATCAATTTTATATAGCAGAATTTATATAAAATGAAGCTAATACTATATGTAAAAGATTAACTTGAATAATAGCAATGTAGGCATATATTATTTATAGCATCAGGAAAGACAGTGAAAGAGTTGAAAGAATGTTTCTAGGGAGAAGGACTTGAAGGAGAGAAGGCCACTGTGTTTCATTATGGGTCTGTTAATACTATCTGAATTGTTATTTTTTTGATAAAAATAAAAAATTATTTTAAAATATTGATACAAACATTTGTATTGTAAGCCACCTCAAATTATTTTGAGAATTAAATGAGGTTATAAAAAATAAGTAAGACTCTTTGGGCATTGATTTATGCACCATTGGTCATTGATATAGTAGATAATGGCCCTTGAGCCAAAATATGTGAAAACAAGCTTCTATAACGCTTCTTCAGAGTAGTTATCAAAAGCTTATTGTTAATCTGGCTCAGCATCAATCATTTCAGGACAGATGTAGTCCAAACTGTAAAAGTTTACAAACATGGCTCTGCTGTAGCTTCCCATTTCTTAAAAACTGTTTTCATTATTCTTATGAGAATTGGATATATGTTCTCTTTTGAACAAACGGAAGACAGGCATCCTCCTTCACACTGATGACATGGACTATTTCTATGAAATGAGAGATTTCCAGAAATTGCTGTACTCGTTGACTGAGTGTGTGGCTCATTCTCTCTTGTATCTACCTTCTGCTTTAGCTTTGCAAGAAGTTAAGCTAATTGTAGCAACTGCCTCCCCTGGGGTGCTGCTGATGAGCTGGTAAACACTGAGTGTTACTGCTGATGTTGATTGTCTCCTTCTGGCCAATTCTGCTCTCATTAAAACAACCTTATACACTGCTTTTGGCTGGAGTATTAGAAAAGGCTCATTTCTGGAAATTTTATGACACCATGCTGGTGTGTAGAACCTCACTGACCCTAATTAAGGACAAAACCCAATATTGAAAAGTGGCGTGCCTTAAAGGTACAAAGAAGTCAATAGGCCCCTGTTCAAATGCCTGATTACCCTCTGAAGCATTCTGATCTTGAATTCAACCTGTAACAAAGATTATGAAAACTGTGTTTTACTCCTCTATGAATGAATGCTGACCACCTTGTTTCTATCTTTTGTTCATTACTCCATCCTGAACTCTGGGCCACTCTATGCAGCATCTGTTAGACATCTCCATTTGAATGCATCCAAGATGACTCAACTACAGCTTGTTCAGTATGAAACTCATCATATTCTCCCTCATTTATTCCGAACTGTTGTAAGTATATTACAATATACCTTACCCTCAGTCTACTTCCTGAGTTTTTCCTAGTACCTCTCCACCCTGGCTGACAGAATTAATTACTAAAACTTTAAAAAATGCAGATACTTAGTTCACACTCAGGCCTACTGAATTAGAATCTCCAGGAATGAGGTTTAGCATGTGAAAATGTTAATAGTGCTATAGTAACTGTGCTAGGGAATTAAGTTTGATAACCATTATATTTCTGTCATCTCTTCTCCCATTCCTCCAATCACTGTTTACATTTAGACTACCACTATCTCTTGTCTAGATCCTTGCTGTAGTTTCCAATTGTATTTCCAGTATCCTGTCTCAGCATCTTTAATAATAAGCTCTCATATGCCTGGCATTGAGTTTCTCTCCACTATGTTTCTAGAACCACTTTTCTAGCATCTTATCTTGACATTTTGGTGCTTGAAATCCTGTAATAGTTCTTTCTTCACCCTCAGGATAAATTCTGAAGTCATTAAGGGAGCATTGCTCTTGTCCCATCTCTTCCATCAACTAAAATCCTTAGTCATGATATTTTCTGTTTCCTAAATATTTACAAATCTGATGGCATCATATATTATATAACTTAAGAGCTTGCTTATGGAATCCTTTAGATTTAGTTTCAAAACGCCGCTCTAGTGCTTGGTGTCCATAGCAAGTTGCTTAATGTTTTAAGCTCCAATTTTCTACTCTGCAAAATAGATTAAATAATGACTACTTCATAAGGATATTGGGATGAGTAAATTAAATAATCTATGTAAAGTGAGTAACACAAAGCAAGGACTCAGCATTGGTGACTGTTATTGATATATTTGCACATTTTATTTCCTGCCTAGGATGCTATTCCTTTACATATTCACAGGGTTATCTGTACTATTTAAAGCTCAGCCAGTCACACTCTTCTCAGGAAGACTTCCCCTGCAGCCACTCCTTACAGGAATGCTCATCTTTCCTCTGATTTAGGAATCACCTGACTCTAGCCCATAGACCAAGTCTGACTACCACCTATCTTCGTATAGCCTCTGAGCTAAGAAAAGTTTTACATTTTAAATAGATTGGAAAAGAAAACAAAAGGCTGTATGTGGAAATTATATAAAATTTAAATTTCAGTGTCCATAAATAAAGTTGTCATGGAACATGGTCATGCCCCTCATTTGTTTATATATTGTCTAAGGCTGCTTTAACACAACAGTAGGATTGAGGAGTTGCAACAGAAACTGTATGGCCAACAAAGGCTAAAATATTTACTATCTGGCCTTTTTCAGAAAAAAAAAAAAAAATTGATCTGGTGTGGTGACCTGTAAACCCAGCACACTAGGAGGCCTAGGTGGAAGGAATACTTGAGGCCAGGAATTTGAGACCAGCCTGAGCAACATGGTGAGACAACATCTCCAAAAAAATTTAAAACAATAAATTAGCAGGGCACAGTGGTACATACCTGTTGTCCTAGGTACTCAGGAGGCTGAAGTGGGAAGATCACTAGAGCAAGGAGTTTGAGGTTATGGAGAGCTATGTGATCATGACCCTGTACTCCAGCCTGGGAGACAGAGCGAGACCTTAGAAAGAAAGAGAGAGAGAAAGAGAGAAGGAAGGAAGGAAGAAAGGAAGGAAGGAAGGAAGGAAGGAAGGAAGGAAGGAAGGAAGGAAGGAAGGAAGGAAGGAAGGAAAGGGGAAGGAAGAAAGGAAGGAGGGAGAGAGGGAGGGAGAAAGGAAGGAAGAAAGGAAGGAAGGAAAGAAAGAAAAGAGAGAAAAGAGAAAGAAAAGAATTTTTTGACTCTTTCTCTATGTTATTATACCAGTTATTATCTGTTTTCCTGTCTCCTTACTTGTCTCCCACAACAAGTGAACTCCTTTAAGTCAGAGACCATGTTTTATGGTTGCCCCACACTTAGCACATTGCCTAACAAATAGTAATCTCTAATATATCTTTATTGAATGAATGAGAGAATTATCTTCCCAAAGGTGTTTTATTATTCTTTATCAAACATGGAAATAATTTATAACTCAACATTTTGTAAGAATTCAGAATAGTAATGAGAGCTTCTCATTTTAATTAGGTGCTACTTCTGTGCCAGGTCATTCTATAACACCTAATATGTAATCTTATAAATAATACCCTAGGAAGCAAAATCACTTATCATTCCCTTTTTATATATAAGGAACCAGAGGTACAAAGAGCCCAAGCAACTTGACTAAAGGTCTCAGAATTAGGAAGTGATAAAGTCAGACCGTTTGACTCATAGTCTTCTCTTAAATACTGTGTTAGAATGCTATCTTATAATGAAAATGAAGAGAGAGACGAAATAAGATAAGGTTTTTATTTTAATAAGCATTGTCTTAAACTAATGTACTTTAAAATACATTGAAAATAAAAATGTAAAATATAGGCTAGCTTATTCTGGACAATCTTTCCTGGTAAAATATACAAGAGTATTTGCTGAATCACAGTATATGCTCAAATCTTAGTTATCTGTTGTTGCTGTCACTTTTGCCAGGCAAATGCTAGCAGACATTCAAAATGCGTATTACTTCTCTATCATAAAATATACCTTAATAGCCAGACTATCTATAATGGTTAAAATTAAAAATGAGTAACAAGAATATGTGACAAATACAACCATTTAGAAATACGATTCTGTCAACCCCCAGAACATTCCTCACATCTCTCATGAAATGTAAAGAAACTTTATTAAACAAAAAACTTCAAATGTCATATAAAAATTAATAAATAATAATTGAAATATTATAGCAGAGAAAAATTCAAGTACATCAGTGCTTGGACATTGATGAACTATGACATAAATAATATCTTCAAATATAGACAAATGGAGATTATATACTGTTACAATTTCGGTAACTGTGACTCTATCTCAAGTCTCTTTAAGTTTATTAAGTAAATTCACTGTTAGTATTTTAGTTAAAATTCTCACTATCAGTTTATTTTTCATAGCTTTTGTTGTTATTATTACTACTTTTCAGAGTATAGATAAGTCTATCTACACATAAAGAATGATTATACTATTTATCAACTCTTTAGAATGAACAATTAAGATATAAAAAGCTGTAATTATTTATCAAGAACTTACAGTAATAAATTGTTTCCCAGCACAGTTAAACCATTCTCAGAATAAAATGGAAACAATAAGTTTAATTTTCCATTAGAAAATAATGAGCAAAGATAATAAATCTTTAGATGTGCACAAATACGATTAATCTAAATGCTTCAACAAATATTCAAATGATCTTTTCATACAATTTGGATGAGAAAATATCATGTTTAGTTTTTTGGACCTATCTAATGGCCACTCTTGATTATGTGACGTATAAAATATTATCTCTGAAACAGGTCACCAGAATGTAGAAAAGGAATTCTCATTCTCTCCTAGAAGAATGGAAAGCAAGAATGTAAAGTGAAAGAAATTGAAGATTGGTTTTCCAAAAATACAGAAAGTCAAACTTTAAATTTATTTAAAATTTTCTATATTTTAATTTTTCAAAGACCAGAGCTTAGAGATTAACCTCTTTCTCTTTAAATAAGTAATTATGATAAAGGAATGATAGGTTTAATTTGCCATCAGAAAATAATGGGCAGTTTTGTATATATTCTTATGTCATCTGTGAATAAAGGCATTTCTACATCTTTCTTTCCGGACTAGATGCCTCTGCTTTGTTTTCTTGCATATTACACTGTATAAGAACTCAGTTAAATATTAAATAACAGGGGTGAGAGAAGCCACTCTGACTTGTTTTGAATATTAGGGGAAACCATTACATCTTTCGTTATTAAATACGTGTTAGAAATAGGGTTTTGTTTAATTTAAAAGATAACTGATAGTTTAAATCAATAATAGTAATAACATGTTTTGGGATTTAGTATGACAAACTTAGCGCAAAGGATTGGAAGTAAACACTTAGAAGAGTCTTATAGGTGAAGTGACATTTTATTATTTGAAGGTTGATTATAAAAAGTTAAATATGCATGTTTTAAAATCTCTAGAAAAGAGGGGAAATTTTCTTATGCAGATGAGAAAATCTAAAATCTCATAGCAAAGTGATAGAAATAAATCCAACACAGCAGTAATTGTATATAATAAAAATGACCTAAGCACTTAAGATAGAAGACAGTAATTATCAGACTAAATTAAAAAAAGAAAAGAAATTATAAGCCCAAACTCCAAGCTGGCTTGAAACAAACTTTTAAATATGAAGACACATAAAAAAAGTAAAAAAGTAGGAATAAATATACAATTTAAGTATGAAGCATTAAAAATCTGGAGTTGCTGTTTTAATACCAAAGTAAATTTCAGAACAAGAAATATGATCAGAGAAATAGAGGGCCATTTCATTATGATAAAAGGATCAGTTTAACAAAAATACATTCAATCTAAAATGTTTAACTGTCTAATTACAGAGCTTGTAAAAACTGAAAGAACTCAAGGGATAAATAGACAAATCAACAATTATATCTTGAATCTGACTAAATATTTATATCGAAACTATATAGATAAATAATGGGTAGATGATGACAGATAGGCATATGAACTCTTACAACTTTATAATAAACAAACAACTACATTTGTTTAAATGAGCAAAGATTGAATGAGCATTCATAAAAGAAGAATGTCTAATGTATATATGTAAGGATACCCAATATCCTTTATCAAAAGAGAAATGTAAATTAAAACTATAGTATGATAGTGTTACAGACTCACCAGAATGGCAAAAATGTAAAAGACTGATAATACTAAATGTTAGCAAGGATGTGTGACAACTGGAACCCTCATACATTGATGACGAGAACTAAAAATTATACAACTAGTTG
This sequence comes from Rhinopithecus bieti, assembly GCF_001698545.2. Taxonomy (NCBI): domain Eukaryota; kingdom Metazoa; phylum Chordata; class Mammalia; order Primates; family Cercopithecidae; genus Rhinopithecus; species Rhinopithecus bieti. The sequence continues at coordinate 2,311,481 of NW_016815549.1, read as the reverse complement.
GTTCCATTTGACAATTTCTACTGAAGTGTGACCTGGAGATTCTACAAATTAAAAGTATTTAAGTATTTTAAATAATTTTCCCAAATTAAAAAAATAGATATGCACAAAAAATTTGAGCACAAATGTTTGTAGTACCTTTATTCGAAGAGTAAAAAACTAAAAATAAATCAAATATCCATCAATAGATGTATTAATAAACGATTATATTTGTATGATGAAACACTACTCAGCATTAAAAAAGAACTACTTATACACACAAAAACAAGGTGGAATATCAAAATCCCTATGTGAAGCAAGAGGGTATAAAGGGCACCTACTATTCAGTTCCATTTAGGTGAAACTCTAGAAACAACAAATCAAGACAGATGCTCCTAGACTTACGACAGGATTACATGTATGTCATAAAATAACTAATCTCAAGTTTAAAACATTGTAAGTTGAAAACGCATTTTCTACACCTGATCTGCCAAACATCACAGCTTAGCCTAGCCTTCCTAAAACATGCTCAGAATACTTACATCAGCCCACAGTTGGGTAAAATCATCTAACACAAAGCCTATTTTATAAGTGTTGATTTGTCATATAATTTATTGAATACAGTACGATAATGAAGTATAGTTTCTACTAAATGCATATTACTTTCATACATTCATAAAGTCAAAAAATCATTAGGTTAGAGGCCATGTGTATATAGTAATGGAAAGCAAATCAAAGATCACCAGCTGGCAAGGATAGTTGGGGGAATCACTTGGCAGAGGCTCAAGGGAACATTGGGGTGATTAAAAATGTTTTCATCTTTGTTGTGGAGATCGTTACACATGTGTATAAATTTATCAAACATATTAAAGTGTACGCTAAAAATGGGTGTTTTTTTCTCAGATGTAATTTATAACTCAATAAAGCTGATGTTAAAATATTATAGAAGATACAGATTTTCCTTCAACAGTATAGAACAAATTAAAATTTTGGTAATAGGCTGTGTTAAAATGCACTGCTATCTGAAATTTACAACTTTAAATAAAGGTAATTTCACAGCATTTTCAAAAGCTGAAATGTACATATGCACCTTCCACACCAAATAATGTATACTGGAGTCACACATTTCCACATTCAACATGATATATGTACAATGCTATTCATTCCATAACCCTTTGTAATAGTCAAACAAGAATGAAATAACTTAAATGCCTATGGCTAAAAGATTATTTGGCTAAACAAATGAGGCAATATTCATTCAACGGAGTATCATCCTGCTACAAAAAAGAATGAGAATGTGCTTTATATGCTGAAGTGGAATAATATGTAAGATACACTATTAAACAAAAAGTAAGGTGCAGATCAATTTTATAATATACTACTTTTGTGACTTAAAATTTGTTTACTTTTATGTGCTTGAAGTTCTGAGGGAGGATATACAGGAAACCTGTCACACTGGGTGTTCTGAATGGGAAATCCTATTAATAATGGATGTTTGGAGTTGAGGAGAGTTTTTAATATACACTGTTTTAAATTTTCTTACTTCAAACCATTCAAAAAAGAATTAAACACTATATAATTTTTTTAAATAAGAATATCTTTGGTGTAATAATAGACAAAATAGACAAAGAAATGGATTGATATTGAGAAACAGACTCATTTTTTTTTCAAATTGATGTCAGAGTAAAGGAGGCACTTCAAATCAGAAAGATAGAATTGGCTATTTTATAAATGGCATTAGACAGCTGAAAACAATTAGACCTGAATTAATAAGCAACATTTTCATATCAAGTATCAGAAAAGCAAATTCTAACTGGTTTTAGCAAAGAAGCAATTTCTTGACTTACTCAATGAATGTTTAGGGGAGTACTAGGTTCATATGTGGCTTGATGACTGCATACAATATTTCAAAGATCTGTATCTCTTAGTTATGCTCTGTTCTTTTCTGTGCATTGTCCTCATTCTTAAAGTCTTTCCCTGAGACTTTGCAGCTCTAGATTGCACATTTTTTATCTCCTCACATACTGTGACTACTTCTATATTTATAAAGTAAATTGATTTCACATGTCAATTGTAATTCACTACATTACTAGAATAAAGAGATAAAAATGTAATTTTCACAATAGGGACTAGAAAGGCATTTGAGAAAAGGCAAGCCTTTTTTCATAAAAGGTGTTAGCAAATTAAGAATACAAGGGGGCTGTCTTTAACTTGGTAAAAGATATACTGTATAACGAAACCTATAACAAACCTTGTACCTAATGGAAAAACTATTAATGCATTCCCTTTGAGGCCAGAAACAAGACAAAAAGGTACACCAACACTGCTACTGTTAAAACACACTATTAGATGTTTTGGTAAATGCTATAAAGAAAAAACAAGAAATAATAAAAGCTTAGAAGGCAAGACAAAACTGCCATAATTTGCAGATAAAGTGAATATCTTCTTATGAGAGATTTGACTCTCTACAGCAACAATAACCAAAGAGACAATAACTTTAAAAGAACAACATTCTCAATAGCAATGAAAATAATACATTGTTTTTAGCTTTTAAAAAATGCACAAGAACTCTATGGACAAAACTTTAAAACTGAAAATAACATGGAAGATGATCTGATTAAGGGAGAAGCATTGCATGTTCTTGTTTTCTATATTATAAAAAGTCATTATTCCTTAAATTAATGTAAATATTCAAGGAAACTACAACAAAAGAAGGAAACTTGTTCTACCAGGTATAAGATATTCTACAAAACTAAGTAATAAATACAATGCGCTATTGGTGCAATAACAGATGAATGAACCAACGACTATTCCAAGGAGTCCAGAGACAGATCTACGTGTGTATGGTAACTTTATATATAATAAAGATAGCACTACAAATCAAAACCTTTCAAGACCAAAAGTTGCAGAGAATTTGGTTCAACGGGAATTCTTACACCAGGAGGAGGGTAAATTACTGCAACCACTTTGGGATGTAGTTTGAAATGAGCATTCTCATACCCTGTAATAGATCAAGTTTTGCACAGGTGCCCTGAGAGTCTTGTATAAGTATGTTCATAGCAACACTGTTCATAATGGAAAGAACAAGGAAACAATCCAAATTGCCAACAATCTAGAGAATAGATGGGAAAATCAATAATGAAAAATGCAAGTTACAGAAAATCACATAAGGTGTGATATCATATTTATTATACCACAAAGCTAAAGGCATGTGAAACAGCTACATGTTGTTAAGAGGCATGTATATGTATGTTTATATGTGTGCATATGTGTGCACATAGAAATTAAATCATTTTAAACAATATTTTAAAAGAAAAAACAGTTCTTCTGGTTTACCTTGTACACTCCAGCAAAACCTCCTAGGAAGAGAGTTAGAGGTGCTTACAGTAAAATCCTTCTGCATTTACAGGAATGATGAATGCCCAGAAGATATAGAGGGGACACTGACAATGCCTGCTATGCCAAGAAACATAAACATAAAATTCAAGCTAGTGATTACTTGTGGGGTTGTAGCAGGTGTATATAATAGGGGAGAGAATTTAGTAGAGGAAATATTTGTGACTTTCTAGTTAGTGAATTTCAGCTGGCAAGGGTAAGTTTATGTCATTGATTTTATTAATAATATGTTTCATAACATATATTCTTTTAATACTTCATTAGAATCATAAAAGAAAATAAAACATTTTCTTGCAAAGAAAAGCAAGCAAAAAATAGAAAGAAGGTCCAATTAGGAAAGAATTGTTCCCAGTTACAAAACAAAAAAACTGTTAATTGCAGCTCTGTTTTCTATAGGGTACAAATAAGAAAATGTTTGATTTTTCTTTAATAATTGCCTTGTTTACTTTTCGTTTTCTGTCTCTTAAGATATCTTGGGCAGAATGTGTAGCTATGCACTCATTAATATTAAATGTAATATATTAAAAATCTAGCTGGTTCTGTCTCATAGGTAATTTACTGCTCACCTATTCCCCACAGGCAGTGCCTGCTAGATGTCAAGTGAGAAGGACATGCTATGGGGTGGACATTCCTATTCCTCTTGTCCCCACAATTCCTCTCCTTTTCCTTACAGCATCTCCAGAGTTGGGAAAGGAGAAAGGCAATAGAGGGAAGGACTGAAAGTCTTACTAACTGGGGCTACTATAGTCTACTCTTGGCTGATGTTGTCCTCTGCCCAAGTGGGTACCTTCTACTACCCTCTGAATCATTTGGGAAACCTCATGAGAGTAGTCTAATCACCACTGCTCAATTCCCTCATGTGCAAGATGCATTGTCTCTCTAGCCTCTTACGCTCCCACTACCTTTGGTACTCCTTGCATCTGGCCACTGGTGTCCCTTCTGCTGGCAGTGTTCTTAAGAAGGGTGCCAACTTGGAGCGCTGATATCTGGAAACTCAGATATCTGCTATCTCCATTTTACTTAGGAGATTTCCCTTTAGTTTATTGGTTTTCATCCCCATAGTTAATTACAACAATCCTATAAGTACTTATTTTTAACATCATTTTACAAATGAGGAAGGTGGTATTCGAAGAAATTAAGAAAGCTGCATGTAACTACTGAATGCTGGGTCAGAGCAGAACTGAAACACTCTGACCTCAAAACCTGGAGCCAAATGATAATCAATAGGATGCTTGGAGGAAATGAAATCAGACAAATGGAGGTAATTTCATTCAGGCCATGTACAGATGTGATGAATCATTCCTGTCTACAACAGAAACCTTATTCATTTTCCTTGAGATTTACTGTTCATCTTCCTTGAACTGTGCTGGTTGTTAAATCACTAATCTATAAATGCCAGTACTTTGCCCTTTTGGCTTATTCTTTCTAAATTCCATACCCATTAACATTTTCTTTAGATACATTTGAAGACATCAGTTTGGCTACAGTTGTGTCTGATTAGAAATTTGAGAACTTGTTCTCCTTAAAGTTTTTCAATATGGACATCTTTTTTAAAATTGGGAAGTAAAAAATATATATGCTTATGGTGTACAACATGATGTTTTGATACATCATGGAATGGCTAAGTCAAGGCAAAATGATAGAATAATTAAAATAATTCTAAAAAAGATCAAAGTTAGAAGACTCAAACTGGTATCTAGATGATCTGATATCTAGACTCCTTAAAAAAGCTACAGTTATGAAGAAATGAAAGAACATGGAGTGTTTGATGAAGGACTAGATACATGGATTAATGGAACAAAATGAAGAGCCTAGAAATAGATCCACAAAACCTAGTCAACTGATTTTGGGGATAGATGCGAAAGTAATTCAATAGAGAAAAATACTATGGTCTTTTCAACAAAAGGTGTTGGAACAATTGGATGTACATATAAAAAAGTGAACCTGACCTAAATATCAAGCCTAATACAAAAATTAACTCAAAATAGAATTACAGACATAATGGTAAAATATAAAACTGTAAGATTCCTAGAAAAAAACTGCATCTTGGGTTTTGCAAAGAGTTCTAAGATATGATACTAAAACATAGTATTTAAAAATAATAAATTAGACTTCATACAAATTAAAACCTTTGACAATTTCTTCTAAAGTTAAACATACACTTGCCACACAAATCTAGCAATCTCATTTCTAGATATTTATTCAAGTGAATTGAGATCATTTGTTTATACAAAAATCTTTTTGAGAATGTTTATAGCAGCTTTATTCGTAATCACCAAGGACTGCAAACAATCAAATTGTCCTCCAATGGTGAGTGGCTAAACGAACTATTATATCCACACAACGAAGTTATTGAATATAGGCCTTGAGCTGGGGAAAACAAGGTGAGCCTGGAACATATTGTGATGTCAGAAAGGAAAGAAATACTCAAAAAAGGAAAATAAATAAATAATAAATAAAAAGAATGAAAACGATGGAGGTACGCCAACCAAAAATAACCTCTAATGGCCAAACCTAAAACAATTTGAGCAAGAAAATTAATAATGTAGGATTGAATAATAACTGAAAGTATAAAGTAAATATTCATGAGTTCACACTGAAATAAATAAATGATTGAATGAATTAGTGAGAAGACACGATTAAAATTATTTCAAAATAAGCAGTCAAAAAATTCCAAGTGTAGCTACATGTGTGGGGGCGGGGCGGGGCTGCGACTGGGGGCCCCGGATCGTGGGGACACCCCTGAAACGTGGGTGAGTAATCAGAGAGGCATCCCTGCAATGATTAAACACCAAGGGAAGGCTGCCTTCCCCAGTCCGTGACTGGCGCCTGCGTTTTGGGTCCACGGAAAAAAACGTGTCTCCTTTGTCTCTACCAGAAAATGAAAGGAATTGAAATTAAGAGAAGGGAGAGATTGAAGGGTGGTGCCAAGATTGAAAGGAGGAAGAGGTTGAGGGATAGTGAGAGAGGTTGGAGAAGAGAGTAAAAAAGGGGCCACTTACCCGATTTTAAAATGGTGACATTTCCTTGGGCTGGTGGGTCTGAGGACCCGATGTCGTAGGTGGATCTTTCTCATGGAGCAAAGAGCAGGAGGACAGGGGATTGACCTCCCAAGGGAGGTCCCCTGATCCGAGTCACGGCACCAAAATGTCATGCGCGTCCATGTGAAGAGATCACCAAACAGGCTTTGTGTGAGCTACATGGCTGTTTATTTCACCTGGGTGCAGGCAGGCTGAGTCGGAAAAGACAGTCAGCAAAGGGAGATAAGGGTGGGGCCGTTTTATAGGATTTGGGTAAGTAAAGGAAAATTACAGTCAAAAGGCGGTTGTTCTCTGGCGGGCAGGAGTGGGAGTCACAAGGTGCTCAGTGGGGGAGATTTTTGAGCCAGGATGAGCCAGGAAAAGGAATTTCACAAGATAATATCATCGCTTAAGGCAAGGACTGGCCCTTTTCACTTCTTTTGTGGTGGAATGTCATCGGTTAAGGTGAGGAAGGGCATTTGCACTTCTTTTGTGATTCTTCAGTTACTTCAGGCCATCTGGGCGTATGCTTGCAAGTCACAGGGGATGCGATGGCTTAGCTTGGGCTCAGAGGCCTGACAACAGGTATATATTTTTAACTTCTGAGCAGTTATACATTTAGAGATCTCTTTTGTATTTAAATCTGGTTGTACTCACTCTGTCAACAAATACTTATATTTATTTATACAGCCTACTATATGATCAGAATGGTTCATGATACCAGAGATTCACTGTGAACAAATTCACCATGCAGTCTCATTTATTGTTTATCCTGTAAACATCTTGAAATATTCCATGCTTTATTTCTAGGTTGATTCTGAAAGTTGATGTACAATAAAAACACAGTACTATATAAATGTGATTCACCTCAAGGCAAGGTAGTATACTAAAACTGCAATCACTGTTCGTATAAAAGAACAATACTCCAGACCAAATGAGTTGTTTTTTTTTTTTGATACATTAATATTAAAATGTTTCACCACATTTTAGTTTCCCTCCTATCTGTACCAGGGGTAACTACACAGTTTTACCTTTTTTCTTATGTTTCTTGTTTTCTTGTGCTTCCTTTCCTTTCTCTTTATTGTAAGAAGAAACATACTTTTCTCCTCATCTCGCCCATATCCAATGGTTTCAATATGCTCTATGTTTCTCATCATATACTTCATTCTCCTTCCTGAAGTCCATTGATTTTCTGATCTAATTGGAACCAGGTACTTTTGCAAAACTGCCATCTGAGAGATCGTTTTTACTAGATTTGGGGGTTATTTTCATCGCTTATTTTGGTATATGTCTTTCTTATTTTTTTTCTTCCTATTGCTCAGTGTAATCCCTTATTGGGTAAATGGTTGGAACACTTGCATTTCAGCAAAGGCATAATTTGCCCACGTATTTCATTCGTGGTTTGGGTATAAAATTTCAGGTTGAAAATAATTTTAATTAGAAGTTAGAAGGATTTTCTTTTTTGTCTTCTAGAATTTGATGAGGTATCAGATGCCAGCCTAAATAACATTGGTTTATAAATGACATTTTTTTTCCCTCACAATTTAAACTTCTAGGACTTTTTCTTCATCCTTGGTATTTTGAAATGTCATGTTGATATATCTATTTTAGGATACATCTACATTTATTTTATTCACGGTGAGCATTTGAATGTGAAGGCCAGTGTCTCTTTTCAACACAAGGAAATTTTCTTCTATTAGTTCTTCGATAATTTCTTCCCTCTTTCTTCTCTCTCTTATTCTAGAACTCTTACTTACAGGATTTTAAACCACTTGGATTCATTATCTATGTATGATTATTTATCTCACTTTCCATCTATTTGTTCTTTTCTCTGTGTTAAGAAATAATGCCTTAAAATTCTTCAATTTTATGTTTAATTTTTTTCTCCTCTTTTATGCACTCTTTTTTTAAATAATACTTTAAGTTCTGGGGTACATGTGCAGAACATGCAGGTTTGTTTCATAGGTAAACTCATGCCATGGTGCTTTGCTGCACCCATCAACCTGTCATCTACATTAGCTATTTCTCCTAATGCTATCCCTTCCCTAGCCCCCAACCTCCTGACAGGTCCTGGTGTGTGATGTTCCCCTCCATGTGTCCATGTGTTCTCATTGTTCAGCTCCCACTTATGAGTGAGAACATATGGTGTTTGTTTTTCTGTTCTTGTGTTGTTTTGCTGAGAATGAAGGTTTCTAGCAGCATCCATGCCCCTTTAAAGGATACAAAATCATCCTTTTTATGGCTGTATAGTATTCCATGGTGTATATGTGCCAAATTTTCTTTATCTAGTCTATCATTGATAGGCATCTGGGTTAGTTCCAAGTCTTTGCTATTGTGAACAGTGCTGCAATAAACATAGGTATGCATGTATCTTTATATTAGAATGATTTATAATGCTTTGGGTATATACCCAGTAATGGGATTGCTGGGTCAAATGGTATTTCTAGTTCTAGATACTTGAGGAATTGCCACACTGTCTTCCACAATGGTTGAACTAATTTACACACCCACCAACAGTGTAAAAATGTTCCTATTTCTCCACATCCTCTCCAGCATCTGTTGTTTCCTGACTTTTTAATGATCACTATTCAAATTCATGTGAGATGGTATCTCATTGTGGTTTTGATTTGTATCTCTCTAATAACGAGTGATGATGAGCTTTTTTCACATGTTTGTTGGCTACAAAAATGTCTTCTTTTGAGAAGTTTCTGTTCATATCCTTCACCCACTTTTTGATGGGGTTGTTTGTTTTATTCTTGTAAATTTGTTTCTCTGTAGATTCTGGATATTAGCCTTTAGTCAGATGGATGGATTCAAAAATTTTCTCCCATTCTGTAGGTTGTTTGTTCACTCTGATGGTAGTTTCTTTTGCTGTGCAGAAGCTCTTTAGTTTACTTAGATCCCATTTGTCAGTTTCGGTTCTTATTGCCATTGCTTTTGGTGTTTTAGTCATGAAGTCTTTGCCCATGCCTATGTCCTGAATGGTATTGCCTAGATTTTCTTCTAGGGTTTTTATGGTTTTAGGTCTTTAATTGACCTTAAGTTGATTTTTGTATAAGGTGTAAGGAAGGGATCCAGTTTCAGCTTTCTGCATATGGTTAACCAGTTTTCCCAACACTATTATTAAATCGGGAATCCTATTGTTTGTTTTTATCAGGTTTGTCAAAGATCAGATGGTTGTAGATGTGTGTCATTATTTCTGAGGCCTCTGTTCTGTTCCTTGGTCTAGATATCTGTTTTGGTACCAGTACAATGCTGTTTTGGTTGCTATAGCCTTGTAGTAGAGTTTGAAGTAAGGTAGTGTGATGCCTCCAGCTTTGTTCTTTTTGCTTAGGATTGTCTTAGCTATGCAGGCTCTTTTTTGGTTCCTTATGAAATTTAAAGTAGTTTTTTTTTTCCAGTTCGGGTAAAGAAAGTCAGTGGTAATTTGATGGGGATAGCATTGAATCTATAAATTACTTTGGGCAGTATGGCCATTTTCTTGATATTGATTCTTCCTATCCATAAGCATGGAATGTTTTTCCATTTCTTTGTGTCCTCTCTTATTTTCTTGAGCAGTGGTTTGTAGATCTCCTTGAAAAGGTCCCTCACATCCCTTGTTATCTGTATTCCCAGGTATTTTATTCTCTTTATAGCAATTGTGAATGGGAGTTCACTCATGATTTGGCAGTCTGTTTGTTATTGGTGTAAAGGAATGCTTGTGATTTTTGCCCATTGATTTTTTGTCCTGAGAAGTTGTGTATCAGCTTAAGGAGATTTTGGGCTGAGATGATGGGGCTTTCTAAATATACAATCACGTCATTTGCAAACAAAGACAATTTGACTTCCTCTTTTCCTCATCGAATACCCTTTATTTCTTTCTCTTGCCTGATTGTCCTGGTGAATAATTCCAATACTATGTGGTATAGGAGTGATGAGAGAGGGCATCATTGTCTTGTGCTGGTTTTCAAAGGGAGTGCTTCCAGCTTTTGCCCATTCAGTATGATATTGGCTGTGGGTTTGTCATAAATAGCTCTTATTATTTTGAGGTACGTTCCATCAACGCCTAGTTTATTGAGAGCTTTTAGCACGAAGGGCTGTTGAATTTTGTCAAAGGCCTTTTCTAGATCTATTGAGAAAATCATGTTGTTTTTGTCATTGGTTCTGTTTATGTGATGGATTACATTTATTTATTTGTGCATGTTGAACCAGCCATGCATCCCAGGGATGAAGTAAACTTGATCGTGGTGGATAAGATTTTTGATGTGCTGCTGGATTCAGTCTGTCAGTATTTTATTGAGGATTTTTGCATCGACGTTCATCAGGGATATTAGCCTAAAATTTTCTTTTTTCGTTGTTTCTCTGTCAGGTTTTGGTATTGGGATGATGCTGGCCTCATAAAATGAGTTAGTGAGGTGTCTCTCTTTTTCCATTGTTTGGAATAGTTTCAGAAGGAATGGTAACAGCTCCTCTTTATACCTCTGGCAGAATTTGGCTGTGAATCTGTCTGGTCCTGGACATTTTTTGGTTGGTAGGCTATTAATTGCTGCCTCAATATCAGAACTTGTTATTGGTCTATTTAGGGATTCGACTTCTTCTTGGTTTAATCTTGGGAGGGTGTGTGTGTCCAGGAGTTTATACATTTCTTCTAGGTTTTCTAGTTTAATTGCATAGAGGTATTTATAGTTTTCTCTGATGGTAGTTTGTATTTATGTGGGATCAATGGTGACATCCCCTTTTTCGTTTTTTAATTGCATCTATTTGATTCTTCTCTTTTTTCTTCTTTATTAGTCTGGCTAGTGGTCTATATATTTTATTGATCTTTTTAGAAAACCACCTCTTGGATTCATTGATTTTTTGAAGGGCTTTTCATATCTCTATCTCCTTCAGTTCTGCTCTGATCTTAGTTATTTCTTGCCTTCTGCTAGCTTTTGAATTTGTTTGCTCTTGCTTCTCTAGTTCTTTTCATTGTGATATGACGGTGTCAATTTTAGGTCTTTCCTGCTTTCTCTCGTGGGCATTTAGTGCTATAAATTTCCCTCTACACACTGCCTTAAATGTGTCCCAGAGATTCTGGTATGTTGTGTCTTTGTTCTCATTGTTTTCAAAGAACACCTTTATTTCTGCCTTCATTTCATTATTTACCAGTAGTTGTCCAGGAGCAGGTTGTTCAGTTGCCATATAGTTGTGTGGTTTTGAGTGAGTTTCTTAATCCTGAGTTCTAATTTGATTGCACTGTGGTCTGAGAGACTGTTATGATTTCCACTCTTTTGCATTTGCTGAGGAGTGTTTTTACTTCCAATTATGTGGTCAATTTTAGAACAACTGTGATGTGGTGCTGAGAAGAATGTATATTCTGTT
>NW_016815549.1:2289739-2299513 GCF_001698545.2 Rhinopithecus bieti | reverse complement strand
TTTTTTTTTTTTTTTTTTTTTTTTTTTTTTTTTTTTTTTTTTTTTTTTTTGCTTTCCATTTTCTTGGTAAATAGTCCTCCATCCCTTTATTTTGAGCCTATGTGTGTCTTTGCACTTGAGATGGGTCTCCTGAATACAGCACACCAATGGGTCTTGACTCTTTATCCAATTTGCCAGTCTCTGTCTTTTAATTGGGGCATTTAGCCCATTTACATTTAAGGTTAATATTGTTACGTGTTAATTTGAGCCTGCCATTATGATACTTGCTGGTTATTTTGCCCAATAATTGATGCAGTTTCTTCATAGTGTCAATGGTCTTTACAATTTGGTATGTTTTTGCAGTGGCTGGTACCAGTTGTTTCTTTCCATGTATAGTGCTTCCTTCAAGAGCTCTTGTAGGACAGGCCTGGTGGTGACAAAATCTCTCAGTATTTTCTTGTCTGTAAAGGATTTTGTTTCTCCTTTGCTTATGAAGCTTAGTTTGGCTGAATATGAAATTCTGGGTTGAAATTATTTTCTTTAAGAAGTTGAATATAGGCCCCCACTCTCTTCTGGCTTGTAGGGTTTCTGCCAAGAGATCCACTGTTAGTCTGATGGGCTTCCCTTTGTGAGTAACCTGACCTTTTTCTCTGGCTGTCCTTAACATTTTTTCCTTCATTGCAGCCTTGGTGAATCTGATGATTTTGTGTCTTGGAGTTGCTTTTCTTGAGGAGTATCTTTATGGTGTGCTCTGTATTCCCTGAATTTGAATGTTGACCTGCCTTGCTAGGTTAGGGAAGTTCTCTTGGATGATATCCTGAATAGTATTTTCCAACTTTGTTCCATTCTCCCCGTCACTTTTAGGTACACCAAACAAACATAGATTTGGTCTTTTCACATAGTCCCATATTTCTTGGAGGCTTTGTCAGTTTCTTTTTACTGTTTTTTCTCTAATCTTGTCTTCTTGCTTTATTTCATTGAGTTAATCTTCAATCTCTGATATCCTTTCTTCTGCTTGATCAATTCGACTATTGATACTTGTGTGCTTCATGATGTTCTCATGCTGTGTTTTTCAGCTTCATCAGGTCATTTATGTTCTTCTCTAACCTGGTTTTCTAGTTAGCAATTCATTTAACCTTTTTTCAAGGTTCATAGGTTGTTTGCATTGGGTTGGAACATGCTCCTTTAGCTCAGAGGAGTTTGTTATTGCCCACCTTCTGAAGCCTACTTCTGTCAATTCATCAAACTCGTTCCCATCCAGTTTTGTTCCCTTTCTGGTGGGGAGTTGTGTTCCTTTGGAAGAGAAGAAGCGTTCTGGTTTTTAGAATTCTCAGCCTTTTTCTGCTGGTTTCTCCCCATCTTCATGGATTTTTTTCTACCTTTCATCTTTGAAGCCGGTGACCTTGGGATGGGGTCTCTGAGTGGATGTCCTTTTTGTTAGTGTTAATGCTATTCTTTTCTGCTTGTCAGTTTTCCTTCTAACAGTCAGGCCCCTCTGCTGCAGGTCTGCTAGAGTTTGTTGGAGGTCCATTCCAGACCCTGTTTGCCAGGGTATTACCAGCAGAGGCTGCAGACCAGCAAAGGTTGCTGCCTATTCCTTCCTCTGGAAGCTTTGTCCCAGAGGGGCACCTGCCAGATGCCAGCCAGATCTCTCCTGTTGTATAATGTGTCTGTTGGCCCCTACTGAGAGGTGTCTCCCAGTCAGGATACATGAGTGTCAGGGACCCACTTCAGGAGGCATCTGTTCCTTATCAGAGCTCAAACACTGTGCAGGGAGATCCACTGCTCTATTCAGAGCTGCCAGGTAGGAATGTTTAAGTCTGCTGAAGCTGCACCCACAACCACCCCTTCCCTCAGGTGCTCTGTCCCAGGGAGGTGGGGTTTTTATCTATAAGTCCCTGACTGGGGCTGCTGCTTTTTTTTCAGAGATGCCCTGCTCAGAGAGGAGGGAATTTAGAGAGGTAGTCAGGCCACAGAGGCCTTGCTGAGTTGTGGTGGGCTCCACCCAGTTCGAACTTCCTGGAGGCTTTGTTTACACTCTGAGGGTAAAACTGCCTACTCCAGCCTCAGCAATGGTGGATGCCCCTCCCCGCATCAAGTTCCAGCTCCCAGATCAAGTTAAGACTGCTGTGCTGGTACGAGAATTTCAAGTCACTGGATATTAGCTTGCTGGGCTCCGTGGGGGTGGGACCCGCCAAGCCAGATGACTTGGCTCCCTAGCTTCAGCCCCCTTTCCAGGGGAGTGAACGGTCCTGTCTCCCTGGCATTCCAGGCACCAATGGGGTATGAACAAAAACTCCTGTGGCTAGCTCGGTGTCTGCCCAAACAGCCTCCTAGGTTTTGTGCTGGAAACCCAGGGCCCTCTTGGTTTTGGCACCTGAGGGGATCTTCTGGTCTGCAGGTTGTGAAGGCCATGGGAAAAGTGCGGTATCTGGGCTGGAGTGCATGGTACAGTCCCTAATGGCTTTCCTTGTCTAGGAGAGGGAGTTCCCTGACCCTTTGTGCTTCCCAGGTGAGGCGATGCCCTACCCTGCTTCGGCTCACCCTCCTTGGGCTTCACCCTCTGTCCAACCAGTCTCAGTGAGATGAACTGGGTACCTCAGTTAGAAATGCAGAAATCACCCGCCTTCTGCCTCGATCTCCCTGGGAGCTGCAGACCAGAGCTGTTACTATTTGGCCATCTTGCTATCAAATCTCTATATGTTTAATTTTTTTTTTTTTTTTTTTTTTTTTTTTTTTTTTTTTTTTTTTTTTTTTTTTTTTTTTTTTTTTTTGAGACAGAGTCTCACTCTGTCTCCCGGGCTGGAGTGCAGTGGCCGGATCTCAGCTCGCTGCAAGCTCCGCCTCCCGGGTTTATGCCATTCTCCTGCCTCAGCCTCCCAAGTAGCTGGGACTACAGGCACCCACCACCTAGCCCTGCTAGTATTTTTTTGTATTTTTTAGTAGAGACGGGGTTTCACCATGTTAGCCAGGATGGTCTCGATCTCCTGACCTCGTGATCCGCCCGTCTCGGCCTCCCAAAGTGCTGGGATTACAGGCTTGAGCCACCGCGCCCGGCCCTATATGTTTAATTTTTAAGAGCTTTCTTCTCCCTTCTAGTTTACCTGTTTTGAATAATTTTTTGGTTATATATAGTCAAATATTTCTCAAGTAAATTATAGTAATTGTTGACTTTTTTTGTTTTTATTTTCATATTCTTTCTTATTTTCTCTGGATTATCTATATGTTTTACTGAGTGATCTGCTAGTATGCATTCTACTTCTCTTTTATGCTATTCCACTTCTTAATTCATATTGGATGAGTTTATTTTTCAAGATGGAGGACTTAGTTGGTTTTCCTAAATAGCTGATGTGGATTCTATTTGTAGGCCTATTCTTTTCTACTAGGCCCCTGTTTTAAGAGTTTCTAACACCATGCCCATGTTCAGTGATTCACTAGAAGGTTGCACAGGACTCAACACACAATATACTCACAGTATGGTTGATTGTAAAATGTGAAAACGTACAAAGCAAAATCAGCAAAAGGAAAGGCCCATAAGGGAAAGTCTGGTGGAGATCAGGTACAGGTTTCCAAGAGTCCTCAGAAGTCACATGGGACACATTTAATTTCTCCAGAAATGATTTAGGACCTCAAATGCTAAGTTTTGTGTGCCAGGAAAATTCAACAGAGACTTAGTACCCAAGGTTTTTATTGGAGGCTGGTTAGATAAGCACACTCTGGGTAGCATGTTCCAAAATTCTAGACTCACATAAAACAAAAGCAAGTGTTTAGCATAAATCATATTGTTCCCAAAGTCTAGGCACAATGAACCACCCATATCAGTTGACAGCTGACCTGAAACATTCTGAGAGCCATGTTCCCAGACCCCAGTAAGGGCCAAATTTGCGATCAGGACTATCTAGTGATAGCAATCTCAAGCTATCTAAGTTAACTCTATACTTCACACTTCCTCTCATGAATAAGATATCTATCTTAGAGCTCTGTGTTTGTGAACTGGGCTTGTTAACATTCACATTATGATCAGTAAGATGCTAGTCTTAAGTTCAAAAAAGGTGTATGCACATGCCAGAAAAAGGAAGGAGTGCAATATCCTAGGGCACTGGCATTCATTCACCCAGGAATCTATATTTCTCCCTAGCAGTTCCTTACTTCTTTGGAGAAAAGACCTTAATATTTGCCAATGGTTAATTGCTGGTCTTCCAGGCTCATTCAGCAATGATATGAAAAAAGAAATAGAGGGAAAAGAAGGAATAATGAGGACCTGTCTTTGTTAGCTCAGGCTTTAACACCACAGACTGGGTGTCTTAAACAATAAACATCTATTTTTCACAGTCCTGATGGCCAGAAAGTCCAAGATTAAGTTGCTAGAAGATCCAGTGTCTGGTGAGGGCTCTCTTCCTGGGTTGTTGATGACTATCTTCTTTTGTATCCTCTCATGGCAGAGAGAGAGAAAATTCTAGCCTTCTTTTGATATAGACACAAATCCCATTATGGGGGCTTCATCCTCATGACCTCCTCTAAGCCCAATTACCTCCCAAAGTCCCTACCTGTTAATACCATCCTGTTAAGAGTTAGGGTTGAATATATGGATTAGGTGGGACACAGACATGCAGTCCATAGTAGGAGCCAACTAGCAGGGGACTGAATTGAAATTTTGTCTGATGGATAGTCTATCCAACTAGCAGGGGGATAGAATTGAAATTCTGTCCATCAGACTATCCATCAGACAAAATTTTAATTCTATCCCCCCTCTAGTACTCTTTTGCATGCAAATGTGTGCATTCAAGATGATTATCTTGAACCAAAAATCATGGTAAATTTTTGAATATTTTGGTCAGGATGGTTAGTATTAGCAAAATGTTAATGTTATTAAGAAATCTTTTGACAGCTGGAGCATATAGCCAAACTTCATAAAACAGGGCATGTCAGGCCATTGACAATCTGTCAATAGTCACTTCCTTGTCTCTTTCCATTGTGCACAAACCTATGCTATACGCAAAGCTCTCCAAAGAGGCTCTGCATTTTCAAACTTTGGTGTCCTTGTGCATAATTTTTTCCCTGCCTGGATTCCACCATCCCCCCTTCTCCATTTTTTGAAAACACCCTCATGTTTCAGAAACCAGCTGACACCTCCACTTTCTCCAATGCCACCAGGCAGAACCATTTGTGAATGCATTCAAAAATTGTACTGAGTTCCAGGCATTGTGCTAGGAGATGAATATATCATCAAAGTTCCTGCCCCCATAAAACTTAAAATGGTAGGATTTTATTACTAGTATCACATTTCATATTGTACAGTAAATCCACACATCTTTCCCAATAAATAGTGATTTCTTTGAGGTTCTAAGATTTACTTAATTTTATGTCTACAATGGCACAGAATGTATTTACACATTAGATAATAAACAAAATGCATTTTCTTCAAAGGCAAACATAGGGTATTTCAATTTAATAAGCACCTCAGAATCTCAAAACATTTAGAATATTACAATCTGGTATCCATATATTGGGCAAAATTGAAAAAAGGGGATGACACACTAAAAGAGCATGAGTACAGTGAGTGACAGTGTATTCACATCTGGGTATATATTATATTAGCTCTAAAACTTAAGAGAAGATTAAAATGCTACACTGCACACCTAAAAATCTTCTAGCTCTGATGTCAAAATGTATCCCAATTTTACTTCTTCTGGGATAAAATATTTCTAATGTTTTATGTTTAAATAAAAGACATACAGCTATCTTTGTAAGTGACCATGCAAAGCAAATGCATTTTCTATGAGATTGCAATTATGCTTTCTTTGTTGTTTCCATTATCATTTTGATAATGCTTCTAGGTAACACCAAAGCAGGTTTAAAAACCTGCAAACCTAAAACTACTAGTATATTTCTGCTCAATGGACATACTGAAGAGAAAAGTTTGAGAGCCTTAAGTTTCTTTCAAGAGAGTGAAATTTGGCAGGTCTTATTATTTTTTATGTTACTATTATTTTATTTGAAAGATTTTTGATTTATTTAATTGTACGATTTATTTTAGACGTGTATTTTAATATTACTTTACCTGAAAGACTCATTTTATTTGCCTTAAAAAATGCTTATCACATTTTATTAGCTTTTCAAAATAACCAACATGTTTCTACTTTTACAGAAGTAAAGATACAGATAAAATAAATTTCTTCTTCTATGAAACTAAAATACTTTTTTTTAAATACTTGATTTCAATATTAAATATTGCATAATTTCAGCATGGTGATTCGTGTGCACATTCTGTATTTGAAATTTATAAATTTTAAAAATTATTATCTCTTAACTCACTGGTTGCTCTTTCTGAACCACTTTTGCTCATTCCTCTTCATCTCCCCAAACTCTAAACACTGGAATGCCAAGGCTCAATCTTTAGATTTCTTCTCTGTCTTTTACACAGTAGGTGAGCTTGCTAAATCTCATAGCTTTAAATGCCATTGATATAACAATGACTTTCAGTTTTTTAATCTCCTGCCTAGACTTTATTTGAAACTCAAGTCACAACATCTAACCACCTATTCAACATCCCCATTTGGATATCTCATAGGCTTCTCAAATTTAACATACAAATTTGTGCTCCTAATTTTCACCCTTTCCCATATGTACTGATAATGAGAATTTTATCATCTCAGTAAGTAACTATGATATTCTTCTAAATGCTTATGGCAAATATTTTGGAGTCATTCCTTGGTTTCTCCTTAGTCTGTTCATAATGAAATTAAAAGAGATTGGCCTTTCTTATGACAACTCTATTGTTTCTTATATCCTCCTCCACCTTGGATATAAATCCCTGGGTCAACTACTTGTAGCCTGAAAGCAGGATTACATGACCCAAGGCCTAATGTTTAATTGGATGGAAAATCCAGTTGGTTAAATCTGCAGGATTTATCTAAAAGTACCACTGCTTCTACCTTGGTCCAAGCCACCCTTTTCTGTTGCCTGGATTATTGTAATAGCTTCTTTTCTGGTATCCCCACTTCTATCTTGCCCTCCTAAAGTCTGCTTTCCAGACAGCAACCAGAGTAATTCTTGCAAAATGTAAGAGAGATTTTTTGGCTCAATGGATTTCCCAACGTTTTTCTGTCCTCCTCAGTTTAAAAGCCAAAACCTTACAATCACTTGCAAAAGCCTTAGTGATTTCACTCCTAGCCACCCCTTTGACCTTATCTTTATGGCTCTTCCCCTTGCTCACCACCACAAACATGTCAAGAATTGTGATGTCTTAGGGTCTTTGCATTTACTGTTCTTTCCACCTGGAATGCTCTTCTTCAGCTTACTTAGCTTCCCTTCTTTTTGGTCTTTGCTGAAATATCACTTTATCAGGCCATACTATATAAAATAGAAGGACCTCAACCTACTACAAAAAAAAAAAAAAATTAGTAACTTTCCCCACTCCTGGCATTCTCTAACTTCCTTACCCAGTTTTATTTTTATTCTTATACCCATATCACCATCTGATGTACTCTACATTTATTCTTTCAAATCATCTAATTCCGGCCACTAAAATGGAAGTTGCATGAAGGTAGGGACTTCATGACTTTGTCTGTTGCAGTAACTTTGGCATTAAAACAGCAATCTATCAAGTATTAGATGTTCAATAAATATTTGTTGAAAAATGAATTAGTTTAAAAGTAAGTAATACTGGCTAGGCGCAGTGGCTGACACCTGTAATTCCAGCACTTTGGGATGTCTTGGTGGGTGGATTGCTTGAGTTCAGGAGTTCGAGATCAGCCTGGGCAATATGGTGAAGCCCCATTGCTACCAAAAGTACAAAAAATTAGCTGAATGTGGTGGTGGACTACACCTGTAGTCCCATCTACTCAGGAGGCTGAGTTAGGAGTATTGCTTAAGCCCAGGAGGCAGAGGTTGCAGTGAGCTGGGATCATACCACTGCACTCCAGGCTGAGTGACAGAGACCTCATCTCAAAAAAGAAGTAAGTAAGTAATACTGATTTTTCTTTTAATATATATAAATATAATGAATATTATTAGTGATAGATTTTAATACCTATATATATGCTAATTTTCATGTTAACCAAACAAATTTTTAGGCTTAGCACTAAATATTTTATGAAATATAAGTGCCTGCCACATCTAGGCCTCCTTCTCAAAAGAGAAGCCACAGGTCTTTTTTCCAAACAAAAGTGTCAAGATTTGGGTCATGTAATCTGGTTTCTCAGGCTATTGTTGGTAAGGGCAGTGATTTCTGCCCAAGGTAAACAGTGGATAGGAAGAATAGGATTGACAAAAAGAAGGTCATCCTCTTGATTCAGCTATTGAGAAACTATGTCTTGATATTATAAAGTGGCAAATCATCCCAAACAGATACTCTGTTTTAGAAATTTTGAAATTGAGATCCATCTTGAGTAAGCAGCAGGTAGCAAATATAACACACTTTTAAGAGCCCACAAGAGGACAGTGGTCATGGCTATTGAGCTAATATGATTCTTGTCATATCCTAGATAGTTATGAACCCTTGACTCAGCTCTCCCTGAGGCTGGCTCTGATTTATATCTTGGAAGCACTTGACTACTAAGATGGTTTGCTTTGCTTCTTTACCTCCATACGTGCATTTATAACAGTAATATTTCCTAAAGCTAGTATGTTAACAGGCATTGCAAATAAAATGAAATCCTGACTCTGCTGCTTATTAGCTGTGTGATGTTAGGCAGTTATTCCACATTTGTTTGCCTCAATTTCCTCATCTGTAAAATTGAGCATAATAACATATTCATCCTTAGGGCTGTGGCTAGAGTTAAATGAGGTAAAACACATAAAGTTATCAGAGAAGTGCCTGGCATATAGTTGGCATTCCATAAGAAACAGGTTTCGCTGTTTATCTCATTTAATCTTTATTCTTCCATTAAGTTAGTTCTATTTGGCCTCATTTGTGTGGGAGGAAAATGAAACCTAGAGACTGTAAGTAATGTGACTGTGACTGAGTCAGGATTCTAAGCAAGGCTCTCCACCTCTGAAGCCCATGTAGCTTAACCACTCCAGCCCCAAGATGCATTCGGCTGTGGATCTCTTTCTCATGAAACCTCCTGAGAAACTGCTGCTCTGTTGAACATACTGGACAATGCTGACTTAAGGTAAACAAGGCTGATGTAACAAATGTCTTTGTGGTTCCAGAGATTTGGAGGCCTTCCTCAGGAAAAATTTTAATGTGGTTCACATAATAGAGTTAATAATTTGGTGTATTATTTGATTGACTGTGTTTCATGGCTGACTGACTAATTCATCAAGAATTGTTAAGTTTATTTGCAACGAGAACTACTATACTTTTGAGTTAACAGAGCTAACTCCCCTTTATTATTTATGTGCTCATTGGGTTTTCTTTTACTTTCAACTGAAAACATACTAAGTGCTACCATGTAGATATTTTGAAATGTTTTATCTCCTTCATAACAACTTGAATAAAACCTAAAGTAGTATCTCTAGGTCTTAAATTTGCTGTCTTAACAACGAAAATCAAAGCCTATATAACTTTCCAAATTTTAATTTGAGAAGTTTTGACATTGGACCTTCAAGATTCTGTTAAGAATTAAATTAAGTATTTGTAATTAAATTATGTACTTCTAAGGTATCTCATGAATGCACCAGAAACCAAGTTAAGCATAAGCAAAATCTTATTCAGGAGGCTGAAGTAGGAAGATTGCTTGAGGCCAGGAGTTCAAGACCAACCTAGGCAACATAGCAAAACCCTGTCTCTCTTTCTCTTTCAATCTCTCTCTCTCTCTCTCTCTCTCTCTCTCTCTCTCTCTCTATATA
>NW_016815549.1:2272405-2289544 GCF_001698545.2 Rhinopithecus bieti | reverse complement strand
ATATATATATATATGTAGACAGATATACAGATATATCTATAGATATAGATACAGATATATAGAGATATCTATAGATATATATAGATAGAGATATCTATAGATATATCTATAGATATATATAGATACAGATATAGATAGAGAGTTTTTTTTTAATTTTAAATTGTAAGCCAAAATTTGAAACTTTTGGTTGTTCAACCACAGATTTGGAATTCAAAATTTGATTGGAAATTGCTTTTGATTCACTACTGAAAAGACAATATAATGATATTAAAGAAACTCCTTTAGATAATTATACTCAGTCAATCATCCATGCAATAAATATCTAATGAGCATTTCCTATTTGCCAGGCACTTTACTAGATATTGGATATATACTCATAAGCAAAGGAGATGTGTCTGTTTCCTCATGGACTCCTCCTTTCCAAATTCAGTAGTAGGAAATAGACAATAAATAAGTAAACAAATGCCGAATCAAATAATTACACAGTGGTGATAACAACTATGTAGAAAACAAATAGGATAAAGTGATAGAGGATAATGAGTAGAGGAGTGGTTAACTCAGACAAGATGTTCACGATTGATTTCACTTAGAAAACAACATTTTCAGGTGATGATAGAGCTCTGTAATTGTTAGGAACTGAAAGAAGAGCAATGTAGCTAGGGCACAATGAGCAAGGGGAAGGGGAACAGAGTTAAATTGGAAGGGTTGTCAGGGTTCTTACCATTCAGGAAGTTGTAGGCCATGGCCAATGGTTTGAATTGTGCTGACATGTGCATCCCCTCAACAATGTCACCACTATCTCTTCCTGGGCTATCCTCCCTACTTGAGACTCTCTCTCACTCTCTTGCCTCTTCAATGAGCTCCTCTCACCATAGCTATGAGAGTATTTTTGTTTGTTTGTTTGTTTGCTTGCTTGTCTTTTGTTTGTGTGTTTTGTTTTGTCTTCACAGGGCAAGTTCTATTTTTTACAATTTATTTTTATTTTTTACTTTAAAATTTTAAATATACATATATTTTATCATGTTGTTTCTTTGTTAAAATTCAAAACAAAATGAAGTTGTATCATGACATATAAAATATGGCAAGAATTTAATTTTTTGTAGCTGTCCTTTCATTTGTATTCCTCTCACACAGACAAGACAAAGATATTGATTGCTGTGAGATAGTGTGTCCCTGACAGAAGGGGGTCTCCTGAAGCCCTTCCTCTCATCTGTGGTCTTCCCTGACTGTCTCCTGGGGCCTGCTCCATACATAATCTCTCTTTCAATGTGGACTATGTGCCCTACTACATATCACCTCAGTGTTTGGAAAGAAAGGTATAAGGCCCAAAACCATGTCCTGGAAAACTGATACTAAAATATTTAGGTGAGAAGATGAATACTGTGGCAGAGAAAGAGACATGAAGAGAGAGATAGAAGGGAGGAAGACCAGCCAAGTAGGTGTTGACTCATTTAACATGCTTTCAGTTCCAAGGAATGGAAAACCTAACTCAATCTAACCAACAACAAAAGGGATTACTAGCTGTCTTCAGTGAGAAGTCCAGAGATTTAAAAAGCTTCAGACATGAGTCCCTCAAGATTCTGTTTCTGTCTCTCTGAAATTCTTTCATCATTGTTTTCTTCCAGATGGTAACTTTTCCCCAGGATAGTGTCATTTTTATCACAAGATGGATATTAGCAAAACACAGAACTACTTGCTTCCTCATTTACTTCCAAAGGAGAAAGAAGAGCCCGTTCAAGGAAACAAAAAATCAATGAAAAAAAATTCCCACCAGAGTGATCAGGTGAATGCTATGAGCTGACTGACATAAATCTCAGATCCATACTTGGTATTGAACCAATCAATGTGGGCAAGGGCAAGGTGTCCAGTAAAGACCCAATGCTAAAATTGGGTTGGGCTCAATCCTACCCCAACTCAAATCTGCTACTTGATGGGGGAAAGAAGGCATGGATGTTGAATAACCAAAATGTCTTTGCAGATGTCATGGATGTCAAGGTAGGTAACTGTATCAAGACTGAAGGAGTCATCAACTATGTTTAATTTTATAAAATCAAATTGGCAGAAGACACATTGGAGAAGGTGGAGATGTGAAAGTGTGGTGAGAAGATGTGCACAGCATGTATAAGAGATGCCACTAACATGGCTTAAATGAGAGCAAAGGAATAAAGCAATAGCTGGAGTGGAGTGTGGAGTCAAAGGGTGATTTTTTAGAATAGGAACTTCTACAGTGCGCTTTATGCTTTGGGTAATGATGCAGTTGTGAGAGATAAAGAAAAAATAAGCTTGATAATGTAGAAAGAAAAGACCCTAACTGATTGCTCCGGGCTGGATTGTGTCCTCTCCAAATGCGTAAGTCAAAGGTTTTTTGTTTCTAGTTTTTTAAGATGGAGTTTTGCTCTTGTTGCCCAGGCTGAAGTGCAATGGTGTGATCTTGGCTCATTGCAACCTCTGCCTCCTGAGTTCCAGTGATTCTCCAACCTCAGACTCCCAAGTAGCTGGGATTACAGGTTCCCCCTAACCATGCTTGGCTAATTTTTGTATTGTTAGTGGAGACAGGGTTTCACCATGTTGGCCAGGCTGGTCTCGAACTCCTGACCTCAAGTGATCTTCTCCCCTCGGTCTCTCAAAGTGCTGGGATTACAGGCATGAGCCACCATGCCCAGCCTGTAAGTTGAAGTTTTAACCCCCAGTCTTAACCCTCAGAATATATCATATTTGAAGATGAAGTTTTTAAAGAGGTAATTAAATTAAAATGAGATCTTTAGGGTGGTGCCTAATCAAGATGACTGGTGTCCTCATAAGAAGACGAAATTCAAACACAGGCTCAGAGGAAAGACTATGTGAAGACAAAGGGAGAAGACAAAGATGACCATCTACAAGCAAAGGGGAGAAGCCTCAGAATGAAATCAACCCTGCCAACACATTGATTTCCAATTTCTACCCTCCAGAACTGTGAGGAAATAAATTTTCATCGTTTCAGTAACCTAGTCTGTGATATTTATGTCAAACGTAGAAAATTTATGCCATGATAACGCCAGCAAGACAATGAGAGGGCTTGAGAGCAGGAGCATGGTACAAGAGACTAGTTTTCATAAGAGGAAGGAAATGTATTTCCTTTTAACAAGGGAAGAAGGTTGGCATCAACACATCTGCTGTGGAAGATGATTAAGTTCCCATCAGATAGTTTCAAATTTTTTTCTTGAAATGTGATAGCAATTACAGACTTTTTTAGGCAAGGAAAAGGATAAGCTGTCAGCATTAGAAATTTAAGAAGAAAATAAAAGGCATGAAATAATAGCTTTGGTGAGTGGGAAAGGAAGAAGGATCATCACTTGACACATAATTTTGCCTTAATACTTATCTTTGGAAAATAAAAATGTCTCACTTTAGTTCTTACATAATATAGGACTTTTGAGTTTTAAATTTAAAAAATATGGAAAAGGAATAAATTAATTTCTCATGAGTAATTCAGATTTATTATGTGTTGGTACCTAGATAAATATAATGTGAGAATTCAAATGAACATTACTTTTTGAACTTAAATTTTTTAATTAAAAATGTTAATTATTCAGAAATGAGATAAACAGAATTGAACTGTGAGTTTCACAATTTACTGTCCACTGAAAACATCAGAAATGTCCTCCACATCAGGAGTGTTACATATTGGTCAGAGAAGATGGGTCAGATAGGTTTTTTAAAAAATCAGAGTCAGAGAAGCAAGCATAATCTATGACCATCTAAGTAACGTCTAGGGAATGGAAAGTCTCGGCCCCTGAACCCCAAGTATTTTACATTTCAATGGCATGCCACCCCTATTGATGAGATAAATGTGTGAAATTATAGTCAATTACTTCAAATCTTTCCATTTGCATCAAAAGACCACTCTCACTTTATCATAGCTGTATTATATCCCAGTTTCTTACTTAGCCTAATACTATTGAACAAATTATTCCTCTAACTTCCTTTATTCAATGTAAAAAAATCACTTTCTGATACCCAAGTTGGTCTTTGGTCTGCCAACATGAACAAGTACACACTGCAGTATTCCATCCCTGTGAGAGTGATGTCTTACGGCAAATCAATGCAGTTGCATCTTATGACTTGGGTTCTTCCGTTCCTCTGTTGCTTCACTACAGGGATAGAATGTGCTGATTATACTGAAATGTGTATTTTTGGACAGTCTCAAAATACTTTTAAAGAGAGAATCAATTGAATCTTTTGGTATATTAGATGATGGGGATGAGAAGGGAGACGGAGCATTTACAACTAGGTTTCTGACTTGGCTGATTAGTTTGATAGTCATGCCATTTGCTGTAATAGGGGAAACAAGAGGAAAATCATGATTGGGGAGGGAAATAATGAAATAACGTCAACATAAGCTCAGGAAATTTTTCTGAGAGGATGCAGAATCTTTTCTTACTCAGCAAGTAAATAAAAACTATTTACAATCTCTTATAAAGAGCAGAACACTAATTGAAGAAAACTGTTGTCATTTTAAGTGAAGATAAAACCAAATTGTAGTTTTCTATCAGTATAAAGTTTAATACTAAATCTTCTTTAACAAATCCTATAAATAAACCCATCAAATTTTAGCTTTGTACAAGAAGTAAAATTCCTTATTTTGATTTATTTTTTTCTGCAAACCTCCTACAACTTTTCATATCCATTCACATTTTGTGCTATACTTCCCTCTTTCTCATCCTGGAATGACTAGTCATTTTACTTTAGATCAAAATTACTCTTCTTGTTTCTTAACAAAAACACAACCTGCATACCTTGCAGAATTAATTTACATAAGTCTAAGGTTTTAAATTCACGAAAGACCTTAGAAACTTTGATGTGATGTATTACATACAAACATAACCACTGTTGAGATCAAGTTTTGCAAAATAAGCTTACTTTGATTAATTTCTGGGAATATTAGAAATAAGGTCTGATGTGGTGAAAGGAAGAAAGGGTAACAGGAATGATGGAAAGGGGGAGCTGTCAAGAAGTCAGATGAGCCAATTTGGGAAGTTCTCAAGTTTTACAAAGAGACCATTATGTTCTAAACTGCTTTTGGTAAAATGTGACTGTTTCTGAGGATATTAAACCGAGTCAGTGCCATAGGGTGAAGCATGTTGTCACATGTAGTCAACAGAGAAGAAGAGGAAAGAAGGAGTCATAATGAGAGTTACTTATTGGATTATCATATAGTTAAGACAAAGTCAGAGAGCCAAGGGAAAAGGGAACCCCACCACACAATCTCTGAGGTTCTGGAAGCTAAGGAAATTGTCATCTGTAATCCCCAGATTAGGAATCCCTCAATACACAGAAGAGGCTTCATAGAAGGGGAGCGAAGGAAAATCTCTTTGCCACAAAGAAGAAAAGTAACTTCTTACTCTGATGCTACAACAGACAAGTGTCCTGAGCATTGGATTAGATGAGGAGTTGTGATGCATCACCATGGATCCTGATTTCTCCCACCAGGAAAGGACACAAGAGCTTCCAGAACCAGCGTGGACACCTGGGTGAAGACAGTGGGGTCCAAGGGGTGGCCAGCACTTCCTTGAAGGCACGGAACCATTAATTATCAAATAAAAGATAAATTCTGATTCAGTAAGGAGAAACTTTATTCAAAAGGATCATTGCAGAAAATGGGGGAAGGGACTACAGCAATAAGAGGAAGAGATTATTGCGTAGGAACTGCTGGATCCATACAACCCTAGATCTGCAAGTATCTCTGAATTTAACTTGGAAATGTTAAGATCAATGATTCTGAAAGGGGAGGTGACCTGCAGAGAGTTAGAGATATTAATCTGAAGATTAAAAGAAAAAAAACTCAAAGTATACATTTAACAGTTGTTGATTTATAGAAACAATTGAAACCCTTTGAGTGGATGATATAACTGAGGGAGAGTTTGTGCAGAGAGAAGGAGGTAAAAGACAAAATTCTGAGTAGCATTGACATTTAAGGAGAGGTTGA
The DNA here is from genome assembly GCF_001698545.2 of Rhinopithecus bieti. Taxonomy (NCBI): domain Eukaryota; kingdom Metazoa; phylum Chordata; class Mammalia; order Primates; family Cercopithecidae; genus Rhinopithecus; species Rhinopithecus bieti. Next base: position 2,283,579 of record NW_016815549.1, on the reverse strand, counting down.
GGAAGAAAAGCCTTACAAAGAGTAAAGAGGAGCACTCAGAGAGATAAGAGAATAATCAGGAGCACAGAGTCCACAAAATCCAATCGAATATAATCTGTCATGAAGGAAACAGAGATAGGAGTTAGTGGAATAAGAAGATTGAATAACACTGCAATACAAGTCATGCATACTAATGAAACAGACCAAAATTTTTTAAGAAAAATTAAAAGGAGTAGCCAAAAAATATGACTACAGGGGAGAGGGGAGAGTAGTTGTAGAAAATAGTACACTATTGCCCCAGCCATGATCTAACATACCAAAAGGCATCCACTTAGAAAATGCTTAATGAATTAATGAATGAATCTCTATTGCCTATCACTCTAGTTGCCAGTATAGATCCCCTATACTATCTGCAAGTTGTGACACATAGTGTATCAGACACTTCCCATCAGGAATTTGAAACTCAATTAAAGTAGCAAATCTATCTTTCTGGTTGAATTGCTTGTCATGGAGTATTATTTCTTACTATCCAGTGACACAAATTATCATGGGGTGAGTTTGCTACGATACCTCATGGTTTATGCTGAGGGCACCCCAAACACCCAAAAGTGACCTTGAAGAAGGTCTACTTTCCTATTATGGATTTCACCTTTTCCATATTTTTCTGAAAGTAACATTTAGGAAGTATTCTCTGAAGAACTTTTTAACAATTATTTATTAAAGAGTTCTTATGTTGGGTACTGTGAACATTATTGGATATTTATTCAAGATCTTACTAACAAATCCAGACTGCCTAATTAAAAATAGGAAAACAAACAAACAAACAAAAAAACTGAATTTTCCAGACTCCTCTGCAGCTAGGGATGACCTTATGACACAGATGTACTTAATAAGATATAAGTGCTTCCAAAAACACTTATTCATGCTTCCAAAACCACAATGTCTTTCCCTGATTTTGAAGAGAAAGGACAGATTGATGATACTTACATTTTACTCTTTGCCTTTCCTACTTCTTCCTAACTAAAATGCAGATTCAATATATAAAGGTAAAGCAGTCATCATAAAGCCTGAAGAACAGAAGTCACATGTTAAGTAAGGATGGCCAAGCCTGCAGCTGAAAGAATCATCCAACCTCGACCAGCTACCTAATATTGGGAATGGCTGACTTCTCATTGTCTAAAATAACAACAACAATAATAATAACTCCTTACTTGTTAAAGTAACTCCAGACATTATGCAGCCACTATAGTCAATATGCACCCACATTCAATTCTAATAGATCCATCCTATCCAAGACATACTTCTGGGCGGGGTATCTGTTGTTAAATGACCAACATGTTATCTGCCTTTCTAAATTCTTCTCCCATGATTCCCTTCTTGCTAAATTCCTGAAGAATGCTTCTCTTTATTTCTGTGCCTTTACACATCTAATTCCTTCTTCCTAGAACTCACTTCTCACCTTTACCGCTCACTTACCTCACAGATTGTCCGTATTTTCCCGATAACTTTCAGCTTAGATGTTACCTCCTGCAAGAAATCCTATCAGACCTCACATGGATCCCCCCACTTCACACATACACACACACACACACATACACACACATACATACAAACACACATACAAACCCAATGGTGCTTTGGGCAGAGTTTCTATCTTCAAAGAACTTATTGTCTGTTTTACTTCCAATACACAGGATGATCATGTGATATAGAAAGAAAGCACTTTGTAAGTAAATCTGTTTTCATACCTCAGTTTTACTGCTTGCTAACCCTGTGAGCTGGGATAATTTACATATTTCTTTTGAGCTCCTATATACTAATTGGTATAGTGGCTTTAAAAAAAATCAATGTTATGAGTTATTTGTGAGTACAAAATGGGATGATATATGTAAGTGCCTACCACAGTCAGCTTGCAATAATGTTGGTCCTCTTCCTCTCTCAAAAGGCACTTTCTTTTTAAGTTAACACAACCATCTGCTCATGCATTCATTTAAGGGACTTAACTCTATCAGTTGTCTCAAAATGCTCGGCTTTACACAAGTCCTTTTCCTTTCCTTGCTTATATAGTCAAAATATACTGCAATTTTACATAATGTAGAAGAGGGTAAAAGGAAATATTTATTTAGAGATTATCTATAAATACAGTAAACGTAAAGAATATGTACATATAAAAAATGTATTATGGTTTTAATTTAAACTTAGTGAATTCAGGTTTTTATATGACAAACACTCCCAATAAACTTTTTGACTGATGGAAATATTCTAAAGCATAATTTTGGTCATGGTTACATAACTGTATAAAATTATTAAAACTCATCAAATTACACATTTAAGGTTGGTGAAATATGGCCAGGTGCAGTGACTCATGCCTGTAATCCCAGCACTTTGGGAAGCCGAGGCAGGCGATTACCTGAGGTCAAGAGTTCAAGACCAGCCTGGCCAACATGGTGAAACCCCATCTCTACTAAAACTACAAAAAAAGTTAGTCAGGCATGGTGGTGCATGCCTGTAATCTTAGCTACTCTGGAGGCTGAGGTGGGAGGATTGCTTTTGCATGGGAGGATCGCTTTTTCATGGGTGGTGGAGGTTGCAGTGAGCTGAGATCATGACACTGCACTCCAACCTGGATGACAGAACAAGACTCCATTTCAAATAATAATGGTAATAATAAAGTTGGTGAAATATATTGAATGTAAACTACAGCCCAGTAAAGCTTATTATAATTTTAAAAACTATAATAGCATCTGTTTCCAGCAATAGATTAGGTATTTCAGATCAACCTCTGTATCAGAAAAAAGGTTGAATTAAGTATTCAAAACATATGAAATGTACTTTTGTTTTGAAGGTATTTGGCAATCCAGAAATATAGAATTTTAGAGTTTTCAGCCTCATCGAAGTAGACAAAAGAGTCCATGTCCTGTGTAATGTGAGGGTCTAATAGGAGCACCTCATGTCACCTGTCACAATAAGCTGGGTTCCCAAAGGGCTACACATCTGAGTAGGAGTATACTGGGAGTGGATCTCTTATGTAGCCACTTTCAAATCTCTTTGCATTTAGTATTTATTTTTCAGATTGTAGAGTTCTTTGGCATGGAAATACCAAGAAAAAGGGATAATTCAAATAACTTAAATAACGAAGATACTTATCATTTCATTCTTCATAAAAAACTGTGACATGTCTGATAAGGTCACCTCCAAATATACTTGATAAAATACTTAATATTGTCATTGAAAATTCAGATATTTTCCCATTTCTGGTCTGCTGCATTCATCATGCTGGTTTTGTTTTCAGGATAAATCTTCCTGCAGTCCCAAAATAGGCTCAAAATTTCCAGATGTCATATGCAGAATTGACAAAGTCCAGGTTTTCAAAAGTGGGACAAGGATTCCATTAAAAAAAGAAGAAAGGAGGATTGCATGTAGGCAGACGTTACTGGGTCTTTACGTTCGAAAACTGGAGCTTCTATTTTCTTTATAAAGTAGAAGATAAAGTCACCTGCTGAGAGTAAGAAGGGAGGCTGGGCAAGCAAGTTTCAGAAGACATTTGAAACAGTCATTTCAGGGAGTAATAACAAGAGCTGAACAAAGAAATACAGTAGAATAACTGAGCATCAGTGAGGACCCAGTCGAGGTGGGTGACTATAAAGTTATACTGGTAATGACTTGTCAGGTTCAGTGATTCTCTCTTCCATGAGCACTCAGCTACTCAGCTGTGAATATTGGGAAAATGAATAGTTGTAAGATTGGAGGCATTAGAGGCACAAACAAAAGAAGAAATGGGGTTTGAGTATTAGAATAATCGAAATGAAGAACCGGGAAATCTAAGCTGCACAGAGAAGCATTAGGGAGAAGTAAAGTGCCTCGAGAGACACTAGAATGTTTATAGAGACAACAGTTGAAAGAATAAGCTAGAACAATTAAGTATTGTACTTAGGAAACACAATGCTTGAATTGGTGTATTTGGCAGAAGAAACTTTAAAAATTTTAAATTCTTTATAGACCAGGAAAACATGAATGTATTCTCTTTTTATAATAATTTTAGAGATAATTTTTTGATGCATCTTATGAATAAAAGCTAAAGTTGTCTTTGGCCACTCAAATCCCCCTCCCTCTCTGCAAAGGCAAACCATGATTTAAAAAAAGAGCTTGGAAGGCGGAGCAAGGTGGAAGAATAGAAAGCTCCACTGATCATCCTCTGCCACAAGGACACCAAGTTAACAACTATCTACTCAGAAAAAAACACCTTCATACAAACCAAAAATCAGGTGAGCACTCACAGTACCTGGTTTTAACTTCACATTGCTGAAAGAAGCACTGAAGAGGTTAAAAAAAATAACAGCCTTGAATTGCTGATGCCTACCCTCTCCCACCCCTGGCAGCAGCGGTGTGGTGTGGTGAGCATCTCTCGGTGCTGGGGGAGGGTGAGCACAGCAATTGTGAGGCATTGAACTCAGTGCTGTCCTGTTAGAGCAGGAAGGAAAACTGGATCAAATTCAGCTGATGCTCACCCACAGAGGGAACATTTAAACCAGCCCTAGCCAGAGGGGAATTGATGATCATAGTGGTCTGAAATTGAGCTCCCTCAAACCTCACCATGATGAGCTATAGCACTCTATGTCTGTAAGTAAACTTGAAAGGCAGTCTAGGCCATAAGGACTGCACTCATAGGCAAGTCCTCAAGCTGAGTTAGGCCCAGAGACAGTGTACTGTAGGAGTGGGTGGGGTGCGGCACACAACATACTGAAATACCAGCTGGGGAAGCCAAGGGAGTGCTGGCATCACCCCTCCCCTAGCTCCAAGCTGTATAGCCTGAAACTTCAAAAGAGACCACTTCCTTCCACTTGAGGAGAGGAGAAGGGAGAGTGGGGAGAACTTCGTCCTGCTTCTTGGATACCAGCCCAGCCACAGCAGGATAGGACACTGAACAGAGTCAAGAGGCCCCTGTTCCAGGCCCTATCTCCCAGACACACCCTGGACCAGAAAAGAGCCTGCTGTCTTGAAGGAAAGAAACAAGTGCTGGCAGCTTTCATCACCTGCTAACTTAAGCCCTGAAAAACCAGCAGCAATACACAGGTACTACATCAAGGGTTTTGGGTGAAACTCTGAGACTTGCTGGCTTCAGATACTAGCTTGGTCATAGTGGGGTAGAGCACCAAGTGGGCTCTTGGGATCTCTGATTCCAGAACTTAACTCTTGGATGGCATTTCTGGACCTGCCCTGGGCCAGAGGGAAGCCCACTGTCCTGAAGGGTGAGTCTCAGGCCAGGAAGCATTCATGACAAGCTGATTTAAGAGATCTTGGGCCTTAAGGGAAAATCAGTAGTAGTCTGGCAATACTATTTATGGCCTGGGGTAGGGGAGGCAGGCTACAGGGTGAGGCTCTTCTGCTTTTGAAAAGGGGAAGGAAGAGTGAGAAGGACTATGTTGTGTGGTTTGAGTGCCACCTAACCCACAATACAATAAAATTGGTACAATACAATACCAAAATACCAGGTTTTGACTCTAGTCTGACTCTTGGACAACACTTCTGGACCCAGCTGGGTCTTGGGGGACCTTGCCACCCTGAATTGAAAGACACAGGTCTGGCTAGCTTTGTCAGCTTTTGATTTTAGAGCCCCAGGGCCTTGAATAAACATAGGTAGTAGCCAAGGAGTGATTACAACAGGGCTTGGGCGAGGCCCAGCACTGGGCTGGCTTCAAGTCTGTCCCAATGCAGTCATAGTGGTGCTGATCACAGCGGTGTTTGTGTCATTCCAACCTCAGTCTTAGGTGGCTCAGAGAGAGATTCTTTATGTTTGGGAGAAAGTTAGGGAAGGGAACAATAGTCTGTATTTGGTAAACTAGAGAATTCTCATGGATTTTGTCCAAGACCTTCAAGGCAGTACTTCTATGAGTCTGTAAGAACCACAGTGCTACTGGGATGCCCCCTAAAGAAGAAACAGCTTAGATTACAACATCAAAGTGCCTTCAAATATCTGAAAAGCCTTCTTAAGAATGATGGCTACAAATAATCACAGACAGTGAAGAGTACAATAAATACCTAACCCTTCAATGTCCAATCACCAAAGAACATCAAATAGCATCAACACCATCCAGGAAAAATATGGCATCACCAGTTAAACTAAATAAGCCACCAGGGACCAATCCTGGAGAAACAGATATACGACCTTTCAGTCAGAGAATTCAAAATAACTGTGTTGAGGAAACTCAAATAAATTCAAGATAACCCAGAAAAGGAATTCAGAATTCTATCAGATAAAATTAATAAGAGATTAAAATAAAATAATTAAAAATAATCAGAAATTGTAGAGCTAAACAATGAAGAGGACATCCTGAAGAGTGTATCAGAGTCCTTTTATAGCAGAACTGATCAAGTAGAAGAAAGAATTAGTGAGCCTGAAGACAGGCTAATTGAAAAGACACAGTCAGAGGAAACAAAAGAAAAAAAAGAATTAAAAATAAAGGAAGCATGCCTGTAGGATCTAGAAAGTAGTCTCAAAAGAGCAAATCTAAGAGTTATTCACCTTAAAGAGAAGAAAGAGAAAGAGATAGGGCTAGCAAGTTTATTGAAAGGGTTAATAACAGAACTTTCCAAATCTAGAGAAAGATATAAATAAGCACAAAAGGTTATAGAACACCAAGCAGATTTACTGAAAGAAAATTACCTGAAGGAATTTAATAATCAAACTCCCAAAAGTCAAAGATAAAGAAAGGATTCTAGAAGCAACAAGAGAAAAGAAACAAATAACATACAATGGAGCTCCAGTGTGCCTGGCAGCGGATTTTTCAGTGGAAACCTTACAGAACAGGAGAGTGGCATGACATATTCAAAGTGTTGAAGGAAGAAAACGTTTACTGTAGAAAAGTATGCCCAGTGAAATTGTGCTTCAAACATAAAGGAGAAATAAAGACTTTCCCAGGCAAGCAAAAGCAGAGGGATTTCATCAATACCAGACTCATTCTACAAGAAATGCTAAAGGGAGCCCTTCAATCAGAAAGAAAAGGACATTAACGAGCAATAAATAATCACCGAAGACAGAAAACTCACCGGTAACAGTAAGTACGCAGAAGAACACTGTATATTCTAACAGTGTAACTGTGGTGTGTAAACTATTCTTATCCTAAGTGGAAATACTAAAAAGTGAACCATTCAAAAATAATAACTACAACAACATTTCAAGGCAAAGTCAGTACAATGGGATGTAAATAGATACAACAACAATTTAAAAAGTGAGGAAATAAAGTTAAGGCATAGGGTTTTGTTTTTTTTTTTTTTTAGTTTTCTTTTCGTTTGTTTATGCAAATAGTGTTAAGTTGCCATCAGGTTAAAATAATGAGTATTTTATACAGTATTTGCAAACCTCATGGTAATCTCAAACCCAAAAAACATACAATGGATACGTAAAAAATAAAAAGTAAGAAAATAAATCATACCATCAAAGAAAATTACCTTTGCTAGAGGAAGACAAGAAGGAAAGAAAAATGAAAAAGAAGATTACAAAACAACCAGAGAACAAATAACAAAATGTCAGGAGCAAGTCTTTACTCATCAATAATAACATTGAATGTAAATAGACTATACTCTCCAATAGAAAGACATTGACTGACTGAATGGATGAAAAAACAAGACCCATTGATCTATTGCCTACAAGAAACACACTTCATCCAGAAAGACGCATATACACTGAAAATACAAGGATAGAAAAAGATATTCCGTGCCATTGGAAACCAAAAAAAGAGCAGGAGTTGCTATGCTTGTATCAGAAAAAAATAGATTTCCAGGCAAAAACTATAAGAAGAGACAAAAAAGTCCTTATATAAGGATAAGGGGTCAATTCAGCAAGAGGAAATAACAATTTTAAATACATATGCACCCAACACTGGAGTACTTTGATATATAAAGGAAATACTACTACAGCTGAAGAATCAGATGGGCCCTCATGCAATAATAGCTGAAGACTTCAACACTCCACTTTCAGCATTGGACAGATCTTCCAGACAGAAAATCAACAAGAAACATCAGACTTAATCCGCACTATAGACCAAATGGATCTAGTAGATATTTACAGAACATTTCATCCAAGAGCTGCAGGATACACATTCTTTTTCTCAGTGTATGGATTATTCTCAATGGTAGGTCATATGTTAGGTCACAAATAAATCTTAAAACATTGAGAAAAAAATGAAATAATATCAAGCATCTTTTCTGACCACAATGAAATAAAACTAGAAATCAGTAACAAGAGAAAATTTGGTAACTATACAAATACATGGAAGTTAAACAGTATGCTCCTGAATGACCAGTGGGTCAATGAAGAAATTAAGAGGAAAATTGAAATATTTCATGAAACAAATGATAATGAAAACACAACATACCCAAATCTATTTGCTACAGCAAAAACAATACTCAGAAGGAAGCTTATAGCTATAAATGCATATGTCAAAAAAGAAAAATAACTTCAAATAAGCAATCTAACAATACATTTTAAAGAACTAGAAAAGCAAGAGCAAACCAAACCTCAAATTAGTAAAAGAAAAGAAATAATGAAGATCAAAGCAGAAATAAGTGAAATTGAAACAAAAAAATTCAAAAGCACAATCAAATAAAAGTTTGTTTTTTGAAAAGTTAAACAAAATTGACAAATATTTAGTCAGACTAAGAAAAAAAGAGAGGAAATCCAAATAAAGTCAGAAATGAAAAAGGAGACATTACAACTGATGCTGCAAAAATTCAAAGGATTATTAGTGACTACTATGAGCAACTGCATGCCAATGAATTGGAAAATCAAGAAGAAATTAACAAATTCCTAGATACATACAACCTACTAAGATTGAATCAGGGAGATTTCCAAAACCTGAACAGACCAATAACAAATAATGAGACTGAAGACAGTAAAAAGTCTTCCAGTAAAGAAAAGCTTGAGACCTGATGGCTGCACTTCTGAATTCTACCAGACATTTAAAGAAGAACTAATACCAATTCTACTCAAACTATTCCAGAAAATAGAGGAGTAGGGACCACTTTCAAACTCATTCTACAAGCCAGTGTTATCCTGATACAAAAACCAGAAAAAGAAACACAAGAAGAAAACTACAGGCCAATATCTCTTATGAATATTGATGCAAAAATCCTCAACAAAATACTAACAAACCAAATTCAACAATATTTTAGAAAGATCATTCATCACGACCAAGTGGGATTTTTATCCCTTGGATGTAAGAATGGTTCAACCTATGCAAATCAATCAAGACACATTATATCAACAGAATGCATGATAAAACCATATGTCATTTGAGTTGATGTTGAAAAAGCATTTGGTAAAATTCAAAACATCCCTTCATGATTTAAAAAAAGCATTAAATAATTGGGTACAATAGGAACATAACATAATAAAAGCCATTTATGACAGACTCACAGCTAGTATCATACTGAATGAGGAAAAACTGAAAGCCTTTTCTCAAAGACCTGGAACACAACAAGATGCTCACTGTCACCATTGTTATTTGACATAGTGCTAAAAGTCCTAGCTAGAGCAATCAGACAAGAAAAATATATGAAGGGCATCCACAATGGAAAGAAAGAAATCAAATTATCCTTGTTTGCTGGTGATATGACCTTATATTTGGAAAAAACTAGACTCCATAAGAAAACTATTATAACTGATAAACAAATTCAGTAAAGTTCCAGGATACAAAATCAACATTAAAAAGTCAGTAGCAGTTCTATATGCCAACGTTGAACAATGTGAAAAAGAAATAAAAAGGTAAATCCATTTACAACAGCCACACAAAAAATTAAATACCTAGGAATTCACTTAACTGAAGAAATGAAAGATCTCCAAAATGAAAAGAACGAAACACTGATGAAGGAAATTGAAGAGGGCACCAAATTCCATGTTCATGGATTGGAAGGCTCAATATTGTTAAAAAGCCCATATTACCCAAAGTACTCTACAGATTCAGTGTAATCCCTATCAAAATATGAATGACCTTCTTCACAGAAATAGAAAAAATCATCCTAAAATTTATATGGAACCACAAAAAACTCAGAATAGCCAAAGCCATCCAAAGCAAAAAGAACAAAACTGGAGGAATCACATTGCCTGAATTCAAATTATGCCGCAAAGCTATAGTTACCAAAACAGCATGGTACTGGCCTAAAAAAAGACATAGACCAATGAAACTGGATGTTAAGACTGCTGCCCAGTCACTTTGGGGCTCCTCATGCCTCTAAACCAACAGGCAAAGAAGAGAGTTATTTTGCTGTCTGGAGTGATTGATCCTAACTACCAGAAGAAATTGGACTACTACTCCACAATGGAGGTAAGAAAGAGTGTGTCTAGCATGTAGGAGATTCATTAGGGATATCTTATTATAACCATGTCCTTTGATTAAAGTCAATGGAAAACTACAACAATCCAAATGAGATAGTATTACTAATGGTCCAGACCCTTCGGGAATGAAGGTTTGAATCATCCCACCAGGGAAAGAACCACGACCCATTGAGGTGCTTGTTGAAAGGCAAAGGGAATGGGTATGGAAGAAGGTAGTTACAAATTTCAGCTACAACCACAAGAGCAATTATAAAAATGAGGACATAATTTATCATGAGTATAAAACAAACGTCTTTACTTTCTTTCCTTTCTTATTCTTTTATCATGTAACATAAGATACACTGAGTTTATATCATAGTATTCAGATAGTGTTAATCTTACATCATAGTAAAATTACAGGATATAAAGAAGAGTAATCATCACTCAAGGACTTTACCTTTTCCTCTGGAAAAGGGGTTAGTGAATGTACAGTTGTATGCAGGACAGTGGTATCATGTTAGATGGAATTACGACCTTGTTATTTGTCTTTATTTGGAGATTAAACATGGTTTAAAGTGAGGTGATGCGTATGAGTGCTGAAAAGGGAAAAGCTCTGATTTCCTTCTGTGCATTCCCAACACTCTCAATACTTCACTCCTGTCATGGGATGTGTGTGTGTGTGTGTGTGTGTGTGTGTGTGTGTTGGTTCTCAGGCCTTCAAACTCATACTGCAAATTTGTAAGTGACTCCCCTGTGTCTCCATTTTGCCAGCTGTAGATATTAGGATCTGTCTGTCTCTGTAATCACATAAGCCAATGACCTATAATATACCTCTTTATTTATAAAGATAGATAGACAGACAGACAGACAGACAGACAGACAG
>NW_016815549.1:2269379-2271088 GCF_001698545.2 Rhinopithecus bieti | reverse complement strand
TTAAAAGATCAATATTAAAAATTCAATTATATGTCATACAATAACAATGAACAACCTGAAAATCAAGTTAATAATACAATTCCATTTCAATAGCATTATAAAGAATAAATATTTAGGAATAAATTCAACAAAAGCAAACACTAAATGTATATGCTGAAAATGGCTAAACATTGTCAAAAGAAATTAAAGAAGATCAAATTCCTTCATGAATAGGAGACTCAAAATTGTTAAGATGGCAATACTCCACAAACTGATCAAAAGATTCAATGAAATCCCTAGCAAAATTTCAGGTGTCTTTTTTATATACATATTTTTTATTATTATACTTTATGTTCTGAGGTGCATGTGAACAACGTGCAGATTTGTTACATATGTATACATGTGCCATGTTGGTGTGCTTCACCCATTAACTCGTCATTTACATTAGGTATATCTCCTAATGCTATCCCTCCCCCTTCCCCTGACCCCACAACAGGCCCTGGTGTGTGATGTTCCCCTTCCTGTGTCCAAGTGTTCTCACTGTTCAATTCCCACCTATGAGTGAGAACGTGCAGTGTTTGGTTTTCTGTTCTTGCGATAGTTTGCTGAGAATGATGGTTTCCAGCTGTCTTTTTAAGGAAATTGTCAAGCTGATCTTACACTTAATATTTAAGCACAAGGGACCCAGAATAGCCAAAACAATCTTTAAAAATAACATGGTTGGAGGACTGACACCTCTCAATTTTGAAACTTATTATAAAACTGCAGTAATCAAGATAGTGTAATATTGTCAGAAGGATAAACATATGGATCAATGGATAAACATACGGATCAAAATTGAAAGTCCAGAAATAAACCTTCACAATTACAGTTAATTGATTTTCAACAGAGATGTTAAGAAAATTCAGTGGGAAAAGAATCATCATCTCAATAAGTGGTTCTGGGACCACTGAGTACTACATGCAAAAGAATGAAGCTGGGCCCCTTCCTCACACCATATAGAAAATATAAATTCATCAACCTAAATGGATCATCAATCCAAATGAGGAGGTAAAGCCATGAAACTCTTAGGAGAAAATGTAGGGGTGTATCTTGTATTTTCATGAGTGTTTTGGTCAGTTCAAACTGCTAAATAACATAGACTGGATGGCTTATAAACAACAGAAATTTATTTCTTACAGTTCTGGAGGCTGGGAAGTCCAAAAGGAAGTCACTGGCAGATTCAGTGTCCAGTGAAGATCCACTTTCTGGCTCATCAACAGATGTGTTTCACTGTGTCCTCACATGGCAAAAGGGCAAATTTGTTCTCTGGAATTTCTCTTATAATGACACTAATCCTATTAATGAGGACTCTGTTCTTATGACCTACTTTCTTTCCAAAAGTCCCACCTCCTAATACCATCTCCTCAGGCATTAGGATTTCAAAATATCCTTGGAGGGATACAAACACAGCCCATAGCATTCCACACTGTTCTCCCAAAACTTACATCCTTCTTGCATGCAAAATACATTTATTCGATCCCAATAGCCCACAAAGTCTTAACTCATTCAAGCATCAATTCAAAAGTCTAAAGTCTGAGGTGTTATCTAAATAAACTAGTTCAACCATTATGGAAAACAGTATGGCAATTCCTCAAGGATCTAGAACTAGATGTACCATATGACCCAGCCATCCCACTACTGGGTATATACCCAAAGGATTATAAATTATTCTACTACAAAGACACATG
>NW_016815549.1:2254994-2267227 GCF_001698545.2 Rhinopithecus bieti | reverse complement strand
TGGGGAGTTATACATGATATAAATGATGAATTGATGGGTGCTGACGAGTTGATGGGTGCAGCACACCAACATGGCACAAATATACATATGTAACAAACCTGCACGTTATGCACATGTACCCTAGAACTTAAAGTATAATAAAAAAATGAAAAAAAAAAAAGAACAACAACAACAACAACAACAACAACAAAGATATCGGTGAGACCCAAGGTTAATTAATTCTAAGAGAAATTCTCCTCCAGCTGTGAGCCTGTAAAATCAAACAAGCTATAAGCATCCGAAATACAATAGTGAGGCGGGAATGGGACAAACCTTCTCATTCCCAAGGGAATATTCAAGAAAGAAGAAAGGAGTCACAGATCTTAAACAAGTCCAAAATCCAAGAGAGCAAACAGCATTAAAACTTAAGGCTCAAGAATAATCTTTGACGCTCTGCCCTCTAGGTCCACTGGTGTAGAAATCTCACCCTGCAAATGTGGGCAGGCTTGACTCCCTCGCTTTGCTGGGTGCTACCCATACTGCAACTGTCACTGGTTGAAGTTAGATGCCTGCAGCGCTCTCAAGCTGTAATCACAGTCTCTTGGCTCTGTCTGTATGGGATTGTGGAGTTGGCACTACTCCCAGGGATCTGCATTGTCCTAGTGGGGAGTCTCTGTGGTGGCTCCTCCCAACAGCAGTACTCTGCCTGGGGCATCCTTTGAAATCTAGACAGAGGTAGCTGTACCCTCACAGCTTTGCTAAGCACAATGTACACTGCAACTGGCTTACTGGAGTTGCACCTGGGGTGGCTGCAGAGTGCTGTGACTGAATGTGGGGAGCAAGTCTGCCATGTGAGGTGACACCATCAGTGGTGGCCCCTTCTTTGAAATAGTTTTTCCTCCCATACCCTTGCACTCTGGGACTGTAATAAGGGGGACAGCCTTGATTACCTTCAAAATGGCTTTAGGGTCATTCTTCCATTGTCTTGGATAATATGTCCTGGCCTCTGTTTAGATGACTGACAAATCTCCCCATTGTCTACATGAATATCACCTAGCTTTTGTTGGGATGGCTGATCCATACTAAACTCATTAAGTTTGGTTACACCATTTGTGTTCTCTCCCAAAAAGCTGTCTCATTTTCTCCAGTATGGGTAAGCTAATTTTCCAAATTATTAAATTTTGCTTCCGTTTTGATTAACTATGTATTATTAAGTCATCTCCCTTCTTGCATTTTACTATAAGCACTCAATTAAAAACAAACAAACAAACAAAAACAAAAAACAAAAAAAACCCATGCTGCTCCTTAAACTCTTTGCTTAAAATTATCACAGCCAAATATCCAATTTTATTGCTCAAAGTTCTGTCTTCCACACATGGTTAGGACAAAAACATAATTAAGTCAAGTTCTTTGCCACTTTATAATAAGGATGACCTTTTCCCAATTGTCCAATATTATATTCCTCATTTCTGTCTGAGACCTCATTAGAATGGCCTTTGCCATCTATATTTCTACCAACATTATATTCATGACCACTTAGATGTTCTCTAAGAAGGCTGAGGTTCTCTCTACACCTCTCTTCTTCTATTTCTTCTCAAAATTTTCTTTAATATTCTGTTCACCACAATGCAGTCTTTTTCTAGAATGTACCTCAAAATGCTTCAAGCCTCTACCCATTACCCAGTTCCAAAGCTGCTTCCATATTTTTAGGTATTTGTTACAGGAGCATCCACACTTCTCAGCACCAATTATCTGTTTTAGTCCATTTGAACTGCTATACCAAAATATCATAATGGGGTAGTTACAAATAAACAGAAAGTTATTTTAAAATTTCCAGAAAATTTAATGATTTCCTTTTGGAGCCTTGAAAATCCAAGATTAAGGTGCTGGCAAACTCAGTGTCTGGTGAGGGTCTTACAGGTTAATGGATGGTTATCCTTTTACTATAACATCACATGTCAGAAGAGACAAGCTAGTTTTCTAGGCTCTCTTTTCTCTTTTATAAACACACTAATTCCATTATTGAGGACTCTGCTGTAATTATCTCATCACCTCCCAAAGACCACCCCACCTTCTAATATCATCACTCTGGGAGTCAGGATTTCAACATATCAACTTTGGGAGGCACTAACATTCAGACCATAGCAATGATCTAGAATTAAGGCAAAACATTTTTACATATGACACTAAAAGTACAAGAGAAAACAATAAACAAATTGAACATCATCAAAATTAAAAACTTTTTTACTTTAAAGGATGTCAACAAGAAATTGAAAAGACAACTCATAGGATGTGAGAAAATATATAAAATATAAGTCATAAGAGACTTTTACCTATAATTCTAAGGAACTCTTGTATCACTATAATAAAGACAAAAGGCCAAATTTAAAAATTAGAGAAAGGATGTGAATAGATACATTACTGAGAAGATTAACAAATGGCTAATAGCCATATGAAAACACGGTCAATATCATTAACCATTAGAGAACGCAAATCAAAATCACAATGACATATCATTTCACATCCACTAGAATGGATATAACCAAAAGGAAAATACCGAGTAATATCAAAAGTGTGAGGAAATTGAAATCCTCATACACTGTTGGTGGGAATGTAAAATGGTGTGGCTGCTTTAAAAACCAATCAGTTGGTTTCCCTAAAGGTTAAACACAGAGTTAAAACATTGTCACAGGATCCTTGGGGTGTTGCTTTGCCAGTTGGAAACCTTTGTGGCTGGTGGTGACTTTGCTAGAGTTTTGCTGGGGCTCACCGGGCTTGTTCTTCCCATTTGGCCTGGAATGTTGTACTCAGCTTGCCCTACTGGCCCAAATCCCATGCCTATCAAGGATGAACCAGGTATGGAGTGGTGAGGGGTGCATGAGTGATTGAGTGTAGGGTCCAGACACACTGTCCGTGGTGGGGAAAGCAGCTCCAGGCACAGGCACAAGTGTCAGCTCCCTGTGAGCCTGCAGCTGGACCTGGTGTACTGCAAGTGGGCTCCACTGCTGGCACCAGGGAACATGGTGGTGCATGGAAGCTTGCAGATGCCAGAAACTGCAGAGCCCCAAAGAGGCTGTCAGAGCCCTGGCTTGGGGAACTCCTAGGTCTGGGCCCCCACAGGGCTGCAGCTCTTCTCTCTTCCTCTCTTCTCTCCTTTTTGTCACCTGCAATGTGGTAAGCAAGGGGCATGTTTCAGCCCTGTTTGTGTTACAGCTCTTTCAGTCCTGCCATTTGGTGGGTCCTACATTCTTGTCCCACATCTAGGAAGAATGAGGTACATGGACAACTGGTCAGTAAGGTGATAAAGTGCTTTATTGAGCAACAGTATAGCTCTTAGGAGACCCGAAGTAGGCAGCTTCTTTCCACGGGTAGGTCATCCCAACGAGCACAACTCTCAGTGGAGAGGAGACCCAGAGTGGGTAGCTCCTATCTGCAAGCAGATTGTCCTGTCCAGTGTGCAACTCTCAGTGGAGAAGATGCCTGGAGTAGGTAGCTCCTATCCACAGGCAGGTCGTCTCAATGTCTGCTCAGCTCTCAGCTAAAGGAGACCCACAGTAGGTAGCTCCTCTCTGCAGGCAGTTCATCCTGACGTCTTCCTGAGTCTGGCCAAGTCAGGGGTTTTTGTGGGCTTCAGGTGGGAGGAAGTACATGGTGATTGCTCAGTGGGCAGCCATGTGTGGCTGGGAAAAAGCACCATGAGTTATCACGTTGGTCCATGGAACTGGCATTCTGGCCCACAGGCTTCAGGCTGTCCCAGGCTTGAAGGTGGGGCATTACCAGGGACCCACCCCTTTCTGCCCAGGAGCCTGTCTGCCTCCCACTGCCATCAACCTGATGTCCTTGGCACCCAGGATGTTTGTGCTGAGGGGTGCCCACAGGCCCACACTGTGTCACCCTCAGCTTCCCCTCAGCCTCCCACCGGTGCTCATCACACCCAAAGTCCAGAGAGGGGGCCAAGGCAGCAGGAACCTGGCATGATAGCACTGCCCTGAGTGCATGCACACCCAGCTGGGCCAGGACGGTGCCCAGGCTTGGCCTCAACTTTGTTCTGAAATTGGAGCAGTACTGGGAGAGGGGAGAGCCTGGGCAGTGGGAGCAGTCATTTCTAAGTCTGCCAGGGCAAGGGGACTTCCAGCTTGCCCAGACAGGTAGGGCTCCCACCCTTCCAACAGGGCTTCTGCCTGTTCTTAGCTCCAGCTGGCCTGTGGAGTGCACATCCCCAAAAGTGCCTTCCCAGCTGCAGCCAGTGTCTTTGCAGCATCTGCTCCAGATGGGTCGTTGCTGTCATCAATATGACCTAGCAATTCTACTCCTAATGTACCCATGGGAAATGAAAATAGATGTCCACACAAAAACTTGCACGTAATTATTCATAGCAACATTATTAATAACAGCCAAAAAGTGGAAACAACTTAAATGCTTATTAACTGATGAAAATATAAATAAAATGTGGTATATCCATACAACAAGACATTATTTCGTGATAAAAAGGATGAAATACTAATATGTGCTACAGCATGGATGAACCTTGAAAATATTAAGCTAAATAAAAGAAGCCAGCCACAAAAGACAACAATTATATGATTCAATTGATATGAAATGTGAAGAACAGACAAATATATAGAGATTACAAAGTAGGCTTGTAGTTCCAGGGACTGGGACTGGGGACAAATAGGAGGGACTGCTAGTGGGTACAGAGCTTCTTTTGGGGGATGATGAAAATGTTTTATAATTGATTTTGGTGATGATTGTACAACTCTGTGGATATACTCAAAACCATTGACTTGGATGCTTTAAATAAGTGAATTGTATGTCATGTGAATTATATGTAAATAAGTCTTATTTTAAAAGAAAATAAAATAAATATTAGAGTCTTGCTTTTAAGATATGGTTCCTCTATATTCTAAAACATCTTTACTTACGGCCGTCAACAAATATATATGATTTATTAAAACAAATTTTTTCTAAAGTTTTCTTAAATGAAATACATTCAAAGGAACTTTTGTTATAGTAATGAAATGAACTGCAGATAAATTTTCATTATACTGGTACCACTTAAATAAAATTCAGGGATAGCAATGATCTGTCCTGTGAGTCTGTCCATGGAAGCTGAGTACAGTGAATCTGAGAAGCTTTCAAAAACAGCTAAATGTTTGTTTTAAGTTAAAAACATCAACACTTTAGAAAAAAGCTTGGCAATATTAAGCCATGTTTAGTTCATTTATAGAATTAATTGGGTAATATTTACGAACAATTATCTCACTGTGCTTAGAGTTTGCCTTACTCTGTATTTTCAGTTTTGTTACATAATAAATTTGCTTTTTGTTTTTAAAGAAAATCATTTCTAGATTCCTTCCTTTGGTAGTAGGATTATTGTATCCAGTTTAAGAGAAAAGCAGACCATAATAGGTCATGGAATTACATGCATATTCCATATCCTTTGGGTTTTGCTAGTCTAAAGATGTTTAAAATCATGTTACCTTATTATTCTAACACATTTATTTATTTGTTACAGTACATGACAGAAGACTTGAAATTGCCAGTTTCCCATAATAGTAAGGAAAACCTTTTTACAAAACACATATTCTAGTCAAAACTACAAAGCATTATGTTACATTACAAGAACTAACCGAAATATTACTGCTAGAGAGTCCAAATGAAATTATGGGTCAGATTTGGCAACCATATGCTACTACTGAAATTAATAATATTAACAGTAATAGTAATAACACAATTAAAATTGATATGGGTCTTTAGTTCACAAATGATTTCACGTATATTAGTTTCTTTGATTCTCATAACCTTTGGATATATATTATCAATTATCTCTACTTTGTTGATGGGAAAATTGAAGGTAATAATTTAAAATACATGCCTGAATTCTCTAAGCCAATGAGGAATTTCATGTAAAGATCTGTCCATTTGCAGAATTGGGTGTTAATCACAGGCTTAGGGTTATAGCCCCTCCATCAGATTAGCTATACCTCATTTTAATCACCTAGAATTAAGTGCTTTTAGGTTTTAACTGTCATTTGTGCTATTCAAGTATTTTTGACCCTCTGACTACTGAGCACAGGGTATGATTGTACTTCATGACCCCCTTTAAGTTGAGTGGAGCTGTGCAATCATTTCTGGCCAGTAAGTCATGAGTAAAAGAAACGTGAGTTACTTCTGAGCCAGAAGGGGTAGGATGGAAAGCAAAAGTTCTGCAAGTGGATTATTAAGGGGATTATTAGGTATAACAGCAAGAGGAGTCACTCCTACTTCTACTCCTTGATTCCTGGTCCCATGTGTTCTACCTATGGGAGAGATTGCACCATATAACGGACTCTGATGCAAAGTGTACACTGCATCCTCCAAGATAGAACCCCATTATTTCAGGATGTTATCTCCAAACGGCACCATAACTGAGTCTACAGTAAGCCAGTTTACCTTTCAGTCAAGCCAGCTACTTCCAACATATGAAATATATAGTAAGAAGAGTTGATTTTATGTGCATGAGTCCATGATGACTTCTTTTACCATGAAATGAATTCCTTGATCAGATCTGATGCTCTATGGAATGCAATGGTGGTGAATAAGACAGTCTGTGAATCCACAAATAGTGGTGCTGGAAGAAACACTAATGGCAGGGAAGGTATATTTATATCCAGAGTGTGTTCATTTCAGCGAGGATGAATCTCTACCTACTTCATGAGGGCAGAGATCCAACATAATCAACCTGCTGCCAGTTGGCTGGCTTGGCCCTTATATCCCAGGAATGGTGCCATATTGAGGGCTCAGTGTTGGTTTGTGCTGTTGGCAGATTAGGTACTCAAGGGTTGCGTTAGCCAGATCAGCTTTGGTAAAAGGATGTTCATGTTATCGAGTCCATGCATAGACTCCATCCCTGCCAATATAGCCTCTTAGTTCATGGATCCATTAAATGAAGAATATGACGGCTAGGGAGAAAGGTTGACTGACATCCCAGAGTGCATAACTCTATCCACTTAAAGCCACCTCTGTAGTAGTGGCCCTCTGGTGGGCATTTCACATTCACAAACATCTTAATCTGTGGCCATTCTGAAAAGTTAACCTACATACTTCTTCTGTAAGCTCCCTTTTGACTAATCATCTAAAACGGTTCCTTCCAAGTCCTTGACCATCCAACTAAACTATTTGCAACTACCCATGCATTATATGAACCTGTATTTCTAGCCATCTCACTCTCCAGACATATAGATGACCAAATGTCACACTTGAAGTTCTGGTCACTGGGAGAATATTCCTTCACCACTGTTCTTCATGTTTACCCTTGAGTGGGGCTGCAGTGCTGCAGCTGCTCTTTTCAGATGGTGCTAGCATACTGTGAAGACCTATCTCTATGCCAGGCTCGAGGTTTTTCTTCCTCAGTGACTTGGTTGTAAGGAGATTCCCAAAATGCCATTTTTTGCAGGCCTATCTTCTGGGACCATTCCTGGTAGCAATTCTGTATTGTTCCAGATCCAGTCACGTGATAAAAATCACATAGTCATTTGAGGAGGCAAAATTTCATATAAAGCATTATTGACAGGGAATTGGCGTGATGAAGAATTGGCTAATGAGAGTCAAAATAATTCTAAAAGTACACAAATATAATATAAAATGTGACCACTACCCATAGTGCTGAGGTAAGTACCCACGGACAAGCCCTCTCTTGCCAGAAGTGAGATCCAGATGTCACCACCTTAGCTCCACCTTAGCTTCCTGAATGTTGGAGAACTCAATGAAGTACCTCATGGTAGGACTTAATGGAAATCTATCCTCTGGTAGGTGTTGAGCCTCAGAACTTGTTAGACGCCAGAAGAAGCTGCTGCTTGTTGGAAACTATCAGACTCAGGAGCCTCACAAAGTCCTCCTCTTCAGGAGTCTAGTGCACTGGGTCAGCTCTTGGCTGCTGTGCTTGACAGACATCAGGGAATGGCTGGACTCCAGTGTCCCTGGTGTGTGTCCATGCCTGGGACTAAGAAGAGGGAAGGGGGTACAGCAATCTGGGCTGGGGGCAGGCCCACAATATCTGGGACTATGCCAACACAGCTGTGTGAGTTTGATAGTGAGTCAAATACCATAAAAAGTTTTGCCCTACAGGAACCTCACATTGAACAGTGGAGAAAAAAAGCTCTCTGCAGGACACTGGTAAGGGAGCACACCAGAAACAGGAAGAGGAAAAACCCTTCCTTCTGCAGTATCCCTCCAGATCCTCTCCTGACAATGTTTAACATCTTGCCAGGTGGCAAAGGAGAAATACCTGTAAGACTCATCTCCATTATCACAGAGCAGGCAATGAGAGTCCATTTGCAGTAGAGAAGCAAAGAATTAACGATAAGCACACTGACTATATTTTTCATTTCTAGACTTTTTTGTTCTTTTTGTAGTCTGTTGTCGTTATTCTTTTATTATTTAATAATTTATATTCTGTATATTGTTTGATTATTCAAAGTTCTTTGAGGCTGTACTCCTAAAAGTTTTATATGATGATTCTGATCCATGATAGTTTCCTTGAATGCTTTAAATTATGTATTGTGATCTCATCTTCAGTCTAGTTTTCTCTGTTGAAACTGTCTAGAGTGAGCTGAGAGATCTTTTTATTTGATTATGCCAGAGATCCCAGTTATATCACTAACTCAAGAACACTTTTAATATTTTGAATTGTGACTTCCCAAACCACGAGTAAGATTTTTGGGGAGATATCTTTCCTACGTGGAGCTCAGGCTGATCCAAAAGAGTATTGTTATTGACCGAATATCTTATAAGTTTATATTTCCCTTATTCCTATGATAATTCAAATGCAAACCTTTAGATTATTGAGACCAATCCTACATGTTCCACCCTGGGGACAGGCAGACTAGCAGCCCAAATATTTACCAATTTCATCTTCTCACATAAGGTTACTTTGTTTCTTGTTTCCTGAAAGTTAATTACTTTTTTGCAAATTCAACCAGGAATTTAAAGATTCTTGTTACAGTTCTTCAGGACTGGTAGTGGAAGAATTTTAGAATTATCTGTTCTGCTAAATTCCAAGAGCTGAGAATCCCAGAATATCCTTACAAATCCTCCTTTCTATTTTATTTTTCTTTAGAGATAGGGTCTTACTCTGTCACTGGTCTGGAGTGCAGTAACACAATCACAGTTCAGGGCAGCCTCAAACCCCTGAGCTCAAATGATTCTCACACTCCAGCTTCCCTACTAGCTGAGACTACGGGCATGCACCACCAACAACAGCTCATTTAAAAAAAAAGTTTTTTTTTTTTTTTTTTGAAGCAATGGAGTCTCCTTACGTTGCCCAGGCTGGTCTTGAATTCCTGGCCTCAAGTGATCCTTCTGTTTCAACCTCCCAAAGTGCTGGGATTACAGGCATGAGCCACCATATTTGGCCTCTTTTCTATTTTTTAAGACAACATATGTAACATTATTTTCAGTGAGGTGTAAATTATTTCCCACTTATTACTTACCTTGGGTAAGTTACTAAACTCTGTTCATCGGTCTCCTTATCTGTAAAATGAGGATGGTAAAAATAGCATATACATCATAAAGTGTTTGTGAAGATTAAATGAGTGACCATGCATAAAGCACTTATAAGAATGTATGACTCAAGCAGACACTCACTACTTATCATTGTTTTTTTTTTTTTTCTTTTCCTGAGACGGAGTCTTGCTCTGTCACCCAGGCTGGAGTGCAGTGGTGAGATCTTGGCTCACTGCAAGCTCCGCCTCCCAGGTTCATGCCATTCTCCTGCCTCAGCCTCCCCAGTACAGGCTCCCCTCACCACGCCTGGCTAATTTTTTGTACTTGTAGTAGAGAAGGGGTTTCACCGTGTCAGCCAGGATGGTCTTGATCTCCTGACCTCGTGATCCACCTGCCTTGGCCCCCCAAAGTGCTGGAATTACAGGTGTGAGCCACCACGCCTGGCCTATCTTTCACTGTTAATATTACCTACTCAGGAGACTGAGGCAGGAGAATTGCTTGAATCCAGAAAGTGGAGGTTGCAGTGAGCAGAGATCGAGCCTGGGTGACAGAGTGAGACTCTGTCTCAAAAAAATAAAAACAAAAAACAAAAAAACCCACAAAAAACCAACCCAGTGATAGTCCCACTTAATGGGAAGCTGAGACTACAGGGGGAATAGACATATTGCTTAGGAGTTGTACTAATGAGTAGGTTTGAAATTTTCTCCCTTTGTGGGGCTGTGAACTGCATGCTCAGATGCTCAAAGCATGGAAGTAGGGGGAGTATGTGAAGAAAGGCAATATTAATGTTGGATAGCCAAAGAGGCAAATTATAGTCAGGTTTTCCCTACTCCTCTTCCTTATCCTTCCCCCTTCTTCCTATTTTTCTTCTTTTTTGGTTGACAAGCATTAATATGACATTTCTATGTTTAGAAAATTCTCTGCCTTAGGAATTTCCATGAAACGTGGCCAGATTGGCCAAGCACACATACTCTCCAGGGTTTTAATACTAGAAAAATCAATACAGAGAAACAGGACGGTGGAGATATTTTTATGGCAGTAATAGCAGAGAAGTTCTCAGAGGCAGCTGTGGTACTGCTGTCAGGGACAGCAACTGGAGTCCAGTAACATCAGTGTTAATGACAATATTTACACTGGTGAAGATGGTGTGACATTCAGTATCAGGCAAAGGTAGCAGCAATGTCTGTACCATTGGTTCTGTGGCCTGGTTTTTGGCTATAATCCAAGCTATGCAGCCTTGCTTTATTCTGCCCATTTTCTGAGCCCATTCTCTATGGTTTCTGGCAATTCTGTGAGTTACAGCATTATTAAGAATTTCCTGGTTCAGATTGCAATTAGAAAACCTTGAATCTTCCTTCCTAGCCAGAATAAGTTTATGAAGGAAAAAATAAAGTCTTTTAATAACTTACATTCTTTACAGACCTTAGCAGAGAGCCTTTTGAGAGTACATTTGATACTGTGGTTAATACATACCAGGATCCCCAACTTGAACATGTTATCATTTACTAAGGAATGCAAAACTTGTACATGAAACAAATACAATCTGCAAGACGGAATAAAATTAAATGCTAAATTGAGAACAGACTGTCATTTAGAAAGTCTTTCTGAAAGAGATGGGACTATATTTAATTTCTGAAGGATGGGCAGGAGATGGCATTTAAAGTACAGAAATCATCAAGCACAGGAACAAATTTGGATATTCAGGGGGCAGTGACCAACCTGACTGAAGGGTGGGTGCATGTCTGAAATCAATGGGAATATATTTGAATGATAGGAGAAAATACATTATTAAGGCCTTGCCTCTAATCAGAAATAAAGATATTCTCTATTTTCCCAAATAAGGAATTCTTACATACAGCTCAACGTATTTAAACATTTTTAAATGGGCCTACAGAAAAGAGGTGGGGCTGACGGAAGTAAATAATAAAACCTGAAGATAAATTAAAAAATATATCAACGTGGGCTCACTTTTCCATTATTTTGGAACTTAGTTTTGTTTTGAATAATAAGCAGTTAAATAATTAAAGCTTTGCCTTGGCAGTGCAAGGACTGAAGATTATTTTTCGGTGGCAATTTTCCAGACTTGCTAGTTGTCCTTGGGTCTTGGTAACATTCTGCTCATTAACTTCAGGAAGACGTCCAGGAGTAAAGATGCATTTGAAAGTGGCTGAAAATAGTTTGTAAAGCTCAGCTTTCCTGGCTCGACAGTGAAATGACCGCACAGGCCAGTCACTGGGTCAAAAATCAATTAACTAAACGGGAAGTTTTCATGCCTTTATTTTTACACTAGCTCGAAAATCACAACCAAGAAGAAAGGCAACCACTGAATAGAGGAAATACAGTATTGTTATTGCTGTTTTTTCTCTCTTGGCAGGCTGGGTCGGGTGCCTTCCAGCCTCTCTGTGGATCCCGCGAAGTGGACGGTTCGCTCCGTGGCTTCTTCCCCGACCCCGCCACCGCGGAAACGGTCACTCGGTGGCCCCCGACTGGGTCAATGCGAGGACGCCCACCTCCTACCTTTGAGTCTCTCCTCTTCTCCAGGGGACAGCCAACCCATTCTCCACCCTAGCCGGAGTCCGAGAGTTCCAGTCCCGCCCCTCCAGCCCGCCTTAGGCCAGGTGGGGATGCGCCCGGCCCGGGCCGACGCTGGTCCCGGCAGTTCCGCGTCTGCGCAGCGGGCGAGGGGCTGGAGCGGGGCCGGCCGGGGAGGCGCAGGAGACGCGGGAGCCAATGGGCACGCTCGGGGGAGCCGGGCTGGCGGCGGCGGTGGC
>NW_016815549.1:2224537-2254741 GCF_001698545.2 Rhinopithecus bieti | reverse complement strand
GGGGAGCCGGCCTGGCGGGGGCGGTGGCGGCCAGCCGGCCGCGCACTCTCGGGATGGAGGGCGAGCGCCGGGCATCTCAGGCGCGCTCCTCGGGCCTCCCGGCCGGGGGCGCCGACGGGGACAGCCCGGGGGGCAGCGCCCCCTTCCCGGGCAGCAGCGGCTCTTCCGCCCTGTTGCAGGCGGAGGTGCTGGATCTGGAGGAGGACGAGGACGACCTGGAGGTGTTCAGCAAGGTGAGGTCGGCGGCGGCGAGTCCCGGGAAACTTCCAAGGCAACTCCGGGAGTTGCCAGCATTGCGCCGACGGCTGCCTCTGGCGCGCTTGCCCTCCCGGGGCGGCGGCTCTGAGCTGGGGACGGATGAGGTCCCCCGGGCTGCTGGATCCCGCCTGCCAGCTCTGGCCGCAGCCGGGGCCGCGTCGCCTCGGGGCCTCAAACCGCAGCCGCTCCCTCCTCCGCACTTTGACCTTCCGTGTGGCGGGGCTGTGGCTTCGTGGAGTCTGCAAAGTTGTGATTTGTTTTCCCTTTCTGCTTCTCTGATAGACATCTCCTCGCGGCAGCTCCCGAACCTGGGAGGCTTGGTGGCTCGAAACCGCCCCCGCCAGCTGCTTTTCGGGCGAGGCCAGCCCTGAACTCTGGGAGAAAGATTAGCCAAGTTTAGAGAAATTATTCTTAATTTAGTGTTGTTGGTTGTGGATTTGAGACTTGGGTGACACCCGAGGTGAGTCTCAGGTCCTGTGGGAATAGGTTCGAGGAAATCTCCCTAAACAGGAGAAAACGGTTGTTTCTAACAGGAAGCTCCTCCGCTGAGGAGCTAAGAATTTTTCAGATGGTCAGCTACTGCCACCCAACCCACAGCCAGCGCTTTCGTTTTTCCTTGTCCCCGGGAAATTTATGGACCAAAGGCTCTTCTTTCCTTATTTTACAGTTGGAGGGAAATTGACTTGTGTGGGCTAGTGGTAGACTTTTGGTACGTGTAGACTGATGGCTGTAATTTCTTAAAGGGTTTTAGAAAAGAAAAATACCTTTCTTGCAGGGAGGTTTAATGTCACTCCAGTTTCTCAGGTTGCTGCTGAAAGAAGACCTGAGTTCAGATCACAACGCTATATTAATTACTAAGAAGCCTGTTCATTTTGATGTTACCTGGAGATGTTAGGTAAAGCAAACGACCTCTTAACCACCGCATTCACTGTGGGAGAGCAAATCCAAGTTAGGAAGTGGACATGCATACGCTGACTCCAAAAAAGAGTATGTAAAACTTATTCCTACTTCGGGTTAAATGGAATGATAGGCCCAGGTTTGTATTCCGGATATTTAAACAGACTATCACAGTTTTGTGCTCTTGACTTTTCTATTAAATAGTAAAACAATGGAATTATTTTATATTTAGTTGTAAAAGGTAAACGCTGCCTTTTTATATTCCACACATACTTTATGTTCAGATCAACGACAATTGGCCAGTTGGTGATTTACTTTCTTTTCTTCTTTACATTGCTGTTTAGACAAGGAATATTAGTCTATGGTTATGCATTGTGAAACTTTCAAAATGGAATGGGATGGGATGTTGGAAATGGCAATAGTGTATCAGAAAATTGGGGTTTCTGTTTTCTTTTTTTTTTTTTTGTCCAGGCTGGACTCAAACTTCTGGCCCAAGGGATTCTACCACCTTCAGCACCCAAAGGGTTTGGGATTACAGACTTAAGCCACAGTGCCTGGGATTGTTTTAAACTTGTCAAGTGGTTTCTCTTTCCCCGGATTCTAAGTGTCCTAGCTGGCTCTTAAGAATCAATGTTTAAATGAGGTCCTCTCGTCAGAGGCAGATCTAAGGTGAAGCTAATGAAATTGAAGCTTCAGCGCTATTCGTTTGCTTAGACCTCTGGGCGTGTTGGGGGTTGCTGGAGTTGCAGATGTTCTAGGTGGGAAGGAAATGACAGGTCCCAGCCAGAAGCGTTTCTAAATAAGCATTTCTGGTGAACTGCCTAAAGCTCTCTCAGACTAAGGAATCTAGATCTCCATGGCTCCAATCATTTATTGAGATTTCTTTTCTCATCTGAATAATTTGTTTTTCCACCTAATTTTGTATTCTTTTAAAAGTGGACTTTCGAAACTCTATAAGCCCGTACACCTGGGTCCACCCTGCTTGTTAGTGTTAACTGCGCGTCTTGGATGCTTAGAAAAAGTTAAGAACAACGTCTGTAGAAACTGCCCACATAGATTAAGGGAAAGATAATAATATTAGTGAAAATCCAAAAAGAATAGTTGGAAAAGTTTAAAATTAGCCACTTTTATCCATTTCAATAAGTTGAATTTCTCAACCGTTATCTGTAGTTAAGCAAGCAAATTTAAGAAAGCCGGCTCCACGTGGCCTTCCCTTTCCACTACTCCCTTCCTTGCCTCCTCCTCTATAAAGCAAACACCACTGCTGTTCAGCCTACCCTAGGATGGAATCTCACAATTACTTACGAAGCAGACTGTCCTCCCCTTTAGTACTTTGAGGTTGGCAACCTGCATATTCAATTTACATTCACCTTTATAGTCTCCTTATTCCCTTAGATTATTTGTGAATATGTGCCTGGTGCCCTCTTCCAGAAGCTTTTTAAAGAGTATGAATTTTCCCAGCACTTTGGGAGGCCGAGGCGGGCAGATCACTTGAAGTCAGGAGTTTGCAACCAGCCTGGCCAACATGGTGAAACCCCATCTCTACTAAAAATTTAAAAATTAGCTGGGTGTGGTGGCGGGAGCCTTTAATCCCAGCTATCTGGGAAGCTGAGGCAGGAGAATCACTTGAACCCGGGAGGCAGAGGTTGCAGTGGGCTGAGATCACACCACTGTATTCCCTCCTGAGTGATGGAGTGAGACTCTGTCTCAAAAGAAAAACAAAAAAACTTCGTATTATTTCTTTTTTTTTTCCCACAACATATTACAAGTACATGGCAAATATTTTTGTGTTAAGTATGATTAAAAAAATAAATACAAGATTTAGTTCTTGCTATCACAATTTTACAGTTCAGGTGGGAAGATGGGACAGAAACTCTAAATGGCAATATAAATCAAGAGGGATGGAAAGTAAAACAAAGTTGCTCTGAATTTTCATGTAATCCAGGGAGCAGAAAATGATGCCAACCTCAAGAGAATGCAGAGGACATTGATTTAAAAGAACGAGTATAGATGTTAGAAGAACAGAAACAGTCATACAAAAACAGTAAAATAAAAATAAAAAGAAAATAAAAGAGATACAAATGGTAACAAGAGCCTAAGAATTATTTTAAAACTAGGTCAAAATGAGATGAGGCTGCCAAAATATTTAACTGGAGAAAAAGGGCCAATTTCTTCACATTTAAAGGAAAAAATTCTCCTCTTTGGGGGAAAAACAATAAATTAAAATAAATTGCCTTTATTTTTATTGAATGCTGAATGGAAGAAACAGCTGTGGATACAGAGTAGTGGTTAGGCCACAATGAAGCACTGAGATGCTTATCTGGTAGTAAGTGATAGCTCTCATTGGCCTCTTTAAAGATATTCAGGATCATAAAGTGAGATATATATCATCTAGGATAATCAGGGAACTTACAGATGTGATCATCTTCATCACTACTAGTCATCTTTGAGAAGTCATGAAATACAGGAATGGTTCCCTGAAGCTAGAGATAGGTAAATATTGTTTTACAAATAATGGGCAAAAGGAAGTTCTGGAAGGTACTGAACAGTAGGTTTCATTTCAGTCTCCAAGAAAGCCATGAAGTGAATTATTTAGTATGTTGTTTATAAACACTTTGAAAAAAACATGATCAATAGAAGCTAACATGTTTTATAAGAATAATGAAAGACTTAAGATTGTGTTTATGGTAAATCAGAGTTAATTGAGCAAGGCTTTTGAGAAAAAAAATCACTCATTTCTTCAGAAAAGGTTATTTATTTATTTATTTTTTGAGATGGAGTTTTGCTCTTGTTACCCAGGCTGGAGTGCAGTGGTACAATCCTGGCTCACTGCAGCCTCTGCCTCCCAGGTTCAAGCAATTCTCCTGCCTCAGCCTCCTGAGTAGCTGGGATTGCAGGCATGCACCACCATGCCTGGCTAATT
Source organism: Rhinopithecus bieti (assembly GCF_001698545.2). Classification (NCBI taxonomy): domain Eukaryota; kingdom Metazoa; phylum Chordata; class Mammalia; order Primates; family Cercopithecidae; genus Rhinopithecus; species Rhinopithecus bieti. The sequence continues at coordinate 2,250,663 of NW_016815549.1, read as the reverse complement.
TTTTGTATTTTTAGTAGAGACAGGGTTTCATCATGTTGGCCAGACTGGTCTCGAACTCCTGACCTCAGGTGATCCACCGGTCTCGGCCCCCGAAAGTGCAGGGATCATAGGCGTGAGCCACTGCGCCCAGCTGAAAAGGTTATTCTTGAAAGAATAAAGTTGAGACATCTAACATAGACATGTATACATGTCTTTATATATGTTTTTTCTTTGTCAGTTTGGAAATTCAGTATAGTGATGGAGCTGCATAATTGTACTATTCATCTATCAAATAATTAGACAAAGATTAGGAAGTCCTGCTTACTAATTTCTCACGTGTGTTCTCTGAACAGTCTTTATTTGGTTTCTGTTGTGTGCCTGTATCAGTTATCACCCTGATAAAAATCAGAATTCTCTCCAATGATTTAAATGAGAGTTGAATGCGGGGACTATTTATGGAATTATTGGCAGAGTTAGTGAACATACAAGGAATACTGAGGCATTTAGAGAGTTATAGTGGCAAAAAACTATTAGCGTCCCTAGCTTTAAAGGGACAAGAAATGGAAATAGCATTGCTGGAAACCAGTCAGACCTGGAGCTGTGGAGATGGGGACACTTCTTCAGGAAGTGTATTTACAGAGAGAGGTAGCTACTGCCAGAAACATGCCAAATCAGGAGGAAATAAGGGGTATGTTCCCTGAATTCCTCTTCTCCTACCCTTGGTTCTCCTGCTTGCACTCCTCATTGAGTGATCTTGCTAAGGTGATGTCATCCATAGGTGCCAGCCTCCTAGGGCACAGAAAATAGATGGGTGGGGTCATAGAACATAGTACAAAAATGTGGAGTTACTTTCAATAAAGGTGGCTGTGTCAGTATCTCTCATTCTATATGCTCTTGTATGATGTGACCTGCCACTCTCCTATGGAGAGGTGGAATAAATGCTGCTTTCCTTGAACTTGGGTGGGATTATGACTGCTTTGATCTATAGGATATGGTGGAAGTGATGCTGTGCAACTTCCCAGGCTAGATCATGAAAGGGAATGTAGGTTTTGTGTTGTCCAGTGGGACACTGTGCTTTTTGGAGCACCATGTAAGACATGCAACCTAAAACCTCCATGTTAGGAAACCCATGTTACATTGAAACCACATGTAAATGCTTGGTCAGCAGCCCCAGCTGAAGGCCCTGGCACTATCCAGCATTAAGTGGCAGGCTTTCATGTGAAGATGTCTGCATGATTTCAGCCTCCAGCATTCACATGCCCTCAGCCATCAAGTCTGTTCAGTTGAGCCCTCATATATAATGGAGGAGAGACAAGACATTTCTGCTGTGTGCTGCCTGAATTCCTGCCTAAACCAGTGGGCATAATAAAATCTAAAACAATAAAATCATTTTATATGACTAAGTTTTCAGATGATTTGTTACACAGCAGTAGTAACTATAACAATAGCTAATAGTCTGTATATCATAATCGGCTTTCCAAATCTTTTGATAAGTTAGAACATTGTGTTCAGGAGTAGACTATGAAATTTAATTGGCATAAATATGAAGTTCTGAAGAAAGCTCCATTAGTCATTGTAAGTAAAAATACCATTAAGATATAGGCTTAGTGGTTAGGAGTAGAAACTCTCATTTCTTTTTATTTGAGATAGGGTCTCACTCTGTCACCCAGCCTAGAGTGCAGTGGCATGATTTTGGCTCACTGCATCCTCCCCCTCCCAAGGCTCAAACCATCCTCCCACCTCACCCTCCCCAGTAGCTAGGACTACAGGTGCACACTGCCACACCCAGCAATTCTTTTTTTTTTTTTTTGTATATATAAATTTTTTGTATTTTTAGTAGAGATGGGGTTTTGCCATGTTGTCCAGGCTAGTCTCAAATTCCTGACCTCAGGTGATCTGCCCACCTCGGCTTCCCAAAGTGTTGGGATTGCAGGTGTGAGCCACCACACTTGAGCAGGAGTAGGGACTCTAACTACATTGCCTGCATTTGAAATCCTGGCTGCACTGCTTACTAGCATTGTTGCCTAAGGCAAGTTACTTAATGTCAATGCGTCAGATATTTCATCTGTAAAATGAGGATAAATACTAACATGACGATTACATGACTTAATATATGTGTTCCCCTTTCCCTAAGGCCTACATCCTGATCTTGTCTTAGTGGGCCTTACTATTTTGATGATTACGAAAAAGCAAACAAACAAAAAAAAAAACAATAAAACAAAATAGGGTTGATCCAGGACTATTTATGTTTCTCTTACAAAAAATTTCACTCTGTGCCATTATAGCTCTCTTATAGGTTAAGTATTCTTTTGTATTTCTCCTTGGGGAGGAAGTCTAGGTAGGTGAAGTAGAAAGGTGAAAAGCTCAGTTTCTCTTTTTGGGGTAGCATATATGATCAACAATAAAAGCAAAAAAATAAGGAAACTTCAGAATAAGTTTGGGGAGACCTTGTATAGGACCATTTTATGTGCAAAAACGCCAGTGGTTTTCAGTGACTGAAAAACCAGTATACACAAATGACGTGGTATTGAATTTAAACACTGTGTTTTCAAGGTCATATAGGGTATTAAATTTAATGTAATTTGAACTGTCCATGCCACTTCTGAAGATCCATTCCACTCTCAGCATTTTGAAACGAGAGTTAACAGTCGATGTCAAAAAATGGCAGAGGAATATGGTCTCATCTTCAGATGCCAGTGCCTTGTTATGGATTCTTTGGAATACTGTGTTAAGATGGAGCTGAAATCTGGTCTGGGCTTAGAAAGAGGGCTTAGATCCATTAACAAGATCTTCCATTGGCACAGGAAGTAGTAACAGTCTTGTTATATATTTGCTATCCATGAAACAGAATCAACTAAGGGATTTCACTGATGATATGTTCGGGTAACCATGACCTGTGAGGAAAGTCTGGGGAAGAACAAAAAGTGATTTAGCTTGGAAGAGATGGGTTAATTCTTTTAATAACTTCTTTTGAAGACTTATTATGATCCAGGTGGATTAAATGTTTACAGTTTTGAAGGGCAGAACTAGGACCACTGGGTGAAAAAATATAGAGAAGTTTCAGGCTTATTCAGAAAATAGATTTATAATTAAAGGTTCCAAAATGAAAGGGATTACCCAACAGGATCACGAATTCTGTCACTAAAAATGTTCTAGAACAAGCTGGATGACTGTCCCAGAGGAGAGGAGGGTGTGACAGTTGAACTGTCCTTTTTTACTACTAAGAGCCTGTTCCAATGAATTTTTAACTTACTAAATTTAACTGTAAGAGCAGTGGAAAGTCTTAATTAGATGGGCCTATTCATCCCTTCAGTTTAGGGCCAAATTGGACTATGTTCTGACATTCTCCAATTCTTAATTTCTCTTCCCAAACCCGTTGTCTTTTCCATTTAATTTTCTCCTAGTGATGTAATAATTCCTTAGGTGTCCAGGATAAAATCCTCAGTGTTTACCTTCTAATCATCCCTCTCATGCACTCTTCATGTCTGTTCATATATCTGAATGTCCCCCGTCATTTTTGCCTTTTTAGTATCTCTGGAATTGGTGCCTTCTTTCAGTTTCCTTTCCTGTGTTTGGAGTGGTTATGTGGTTACCTCTGAGAACTATTAAAATAGCCTCATAAGGTCTTCATTCTCTTAATATTCTGCCTCCATTCTATGTGTTCCCAACAAATCAGCGTTTCCGGAGCACACAGCTCTGATCATATTGTCACCTTTGCCATTCACAGCTGTTGATGATCAGGCTGTCAGCCTTCTCCTTCACCATCACTCTCTTTCCTGGAGAGCCTCACTGTTCAGTTCCATGACTGTTACATCACCTGGGAGCTGGTTACAAATGGCATCTCAGACCCAGTGAACTGGAATCCGATTTATACAGGATTCCTGGTGATTTGTTTCCACCGTACAATTTGAGAAGCACTGATCTAGGTTGGTCCACTTGCCACTATGTGAACTTACTGTGTATTTTTCTACTTTTGTGTACTTATTGTTAGGATAGTGAAATAAAATCTTTTCTGTTACTCATCATCCTTAAGAACCTTTTTCAATCCTCAGCTCGAATTAATTTTTTCCAGTCTGTGCTCTCCATACTAGTGTTTCGAATCATCTGATGCTTAATACATTCTGCCTTATAAATAGATATTATTTCTCTTTTCCAAAATCTTGATTGCTTGTCTACTTTCAATAGATGAAGCTCCTTGAAGGTTGGAGAGTAGGAACTCTATTTACAAAATAAATACATTAATGAATGACATAGCCTCTGACTTTTTTCATATTTATAGAGACAGTTATTACAGCAATTTGCTGGTGGTCTGTTGTTAGCGAATTCAGTTTGTATCATATTGGTCTTTCCTGTCAGGATACTAAACTAAATAGAATTAAATTAGTCTTAATTAATGGTGAGTAATGTTATTGTTTGATAATACAGATAGCTATGTTGAGCCTGAATCCTGAACAAAATCCCCCATTTAGATTATATTAGAAGAAATAAACATGAAGCATAAACAATCCAAAGATAATAATTTAGAAACCTTCTTTTACTTGAAAAAGAAAAAAACATATTAAGCTATTAATGCTATAATAGCACCTGTCTTGGGGAGCTTGGTTACAAGCAGTGGAAACCAACTCTGGCAGGAAAGAAGTGCAATCTTGAATATTAGATTGCTCACAGAGTAGATGTAAAGGCTGGAAATGCAGGTGCAGAAAGGGACAGGCACTAGCAGAAACTATAGCCAATGTTATGTAGTCGTGTGCTGTGTAAGAACGTTTTGGACAATGATGGACTGCCTAAGACTATAATACTGTGTTTTTACTGTACGTTTTCTAATCATGTGTTGCAGCCCTGCCTACAGTTTTCAGTACAGTAACATGTACAGGTTTGTACCCTAGGATCAATAGGCTGTACCATATAGCCTATGTGTGAAGTAGGGTATACCATCTAGGTTTGTGCAAGTGAACTCTATGATGTTCACACGATGACAACATTTCCTAAGGCTGCATTTCTATCCCCACCGTTAAACGACACATGCCTGTATTTGAAAAGGGGATTGGATGTTGTCTAAACAAAGAAAAAAAATTGTGAGGACCTATAGGAAAGAGCTACAGCTCTTTTATGCAGAGACGGTGTTTATTTATTTATTGGTCAAGAGCAATGAGGAAAGTTATGACAAATATTTTGAGAAAATGATATTAAAAGACTCCAGATTTAAACTTAGTGTACTCTGAAAAGAATACTTTATTTCCATGAGTTTTAAAGATAAAGTTTATGTTCGTATCCTTGAGGGTCCTGATAATATGCTCTAGCACACTCTGAACTGATAGCCTGCTGTAGTTTTACAAGTAGCTAGTGTGATCAAAAGGAAGCAGATTCAATAGCTATGTGGTTACGGTGTTCAAAATTTATTTTATTCATGTTTGTTTATTTGTGTCACACACTTTCCAAAGAAGATATGAGACTAAAAGTTAAACATTTACATTGGAATCACCTTAAGTATATACTTTACAGTTTTCTCAATAAACAGGTAAAGAGTTATATGCTTAAAAGATTTTGCTTATTTTAAACAGAATATTTTATTAACTTTGGATTGTGTATATCAATCAAGCTGGATAATAGAGTGTTACCTCTAGTATTAACAAAAAAGACAATTAAAATTATTAGTAAATACTGACATAAAAATCTGCTTATGTTAAAACATAGGGTTAAACCAACAGTTTTAACATTGAAATAGAAAATTGTCTTATTTTTTGACATTGAGAAATGCTTTTATATGACATGCTCTTTTTTTCTTTTTAAATTCAATTTTATTGAGTATATTTTATATACCATAAAATTCACCCATTTTGGTTGAATGATTATTTTAAAGATAATTAACCAATTGTACAACTATCACTATAAACCAGTTTTAGAACATTTTCATCTCCCCAATATGATCCATTATGCCTGTTTACAGTTAATCTCTGTTTTCTCTCTGTCACAGACAAAAGCCACTCATCTAAATTTTCTGTTTATATAAATTTGTCTTTTTAGGTAATTGCAAATAAATAGAGTCATATCATATATGCTTTATCATAATTTTGAGGTTCTTTCATTTGTCATATTTTAGGTTCATTTCTATTACAAAATGATTTTATATCATAGTTTTATTTTAGATACATTTTGTTTTAAAGTAAACAGAAGCTTAATCATTTAAATTGAAATATTAAGAGAAAAGTCTGTTTGGAATGAAAATGAAAGCCTTATGTGTTACCAGAAACAAATGGCAAATTCTTGGTATATGAATCTTGGAAATTAGATAAAACGAATCTCTAATTTGTTCTGAGAAAAATGTCCATGTGTATTTTGTAATCTAATTTGAACATTGAATGCTATCTTCATCAGCTTTCACTAGGTTATGCTGCAGTACAACCTCGAGATTTCAGTGGCTTGCTTACAATTACTTTTCTTTCTTGCTCGTGTATCTGTCAGCTGTGGCTAAACTGTGATTCTGCTCTAGGCTTTGACTCTGTTCCACATGTCTTCTTCATTTTGGGATCAAGACTGAAGCAGTAACCTCTGACTGGGACATGCCACTCCTATGACAGAGGGAAAATAATATGAGCACTGGTGGAAATAGACAATGGCTCCCAGATCTTCTATGCAGATACTGCCATTGTCCAAAGCAAGTAACTGGCCAAACCAATTGGGAGGCTCTGAAAATCACCTGGCAACTGGCCAGGAGATGTAATCCTGTCACAAAAAGAAGAGGGATCGTTAGGAACAATCAGACCACCTCTAACAATGGTTTTGTGGCAAAGTTAGAGGCAAATGGCATCTTGGACCTCTCTGAATAAATAAAACCAAATATTTAAAATAGAGTATTAAATACAAGAAATAAAATTTTCTACTAAGAAATTACTCAAGTGTAATCAAGATTAATGGAGCTGCATTAGATATGATTAATCACCACCAATTGGCTAATGCTCATGAAGAGTCTGAATAAGACCATACAGATGCTTAACAATCTCTAGTTGTGCAACAAATGTTTTACTTTGGAATTTTCAGGGGTATCATTCATTTATCATAGAGTGCTCCTCCCTTTTTAAAAGACAATTAGATAAAATATGTGAATACTTGAATTCTGACGCAGCAAATGTGAAAATGAGCTTTGCTGGTCATTCCTTCATTATAGTCTGTGTTCCAGCCATATGTCTCCTTTCTGTTCCTCAAATATTCTTCCTGCCTTGGACCTCATTGATCGATCCTACTGCAATCCTGCTCTCCAAGTGTTTTGTATGGCTGACTCCTTCTCGTGTTACCTCCTCAAAGAAGCTTTCCCTGACAGCTCTATGGAAAACATTCTTCCTGCTCCCTTCAGCCCCTTTATCCAACAACCTGCTCCATTTTCTCCTAACACTTACTCTTCTTATCTGAAATTATCTTACTTATCTATATATTTATTTGCTCATTATATGTACCCTCCCCTTCCCTCTCAAATAAAGTATAAGCTTCATGAGAGCAGGAACTCTACCAGTCTTGGCCACTATTGTATCCCCAGCCCAGTGCCTGACACATGGGTGACATCCAGTGAACATTTGTTAAATGAAATCAAAATACTATACTGAGTGCTTTTTGTGTGCATATGGATGGTGAGGGTGGTTGAGTCTTGCTATAAATTAAGAGATGAGTGATTTGGGGAGAATGATTATCATCCCTATACCACAAATTTATTCAACTGTAAAATATGGACAATGATAATTATACTTCTATCAAATTGTTGAGAGGATTAAATGAAATAATGTATGTATATGTTGCTAAGGCACATAGTCTCTGGCACTTAGAAAATGCTCAGTATTTACTATTATGGTGTATAAGATTAATATTTTGTTTTTGACTTGTGTAAGCAGCCACTTTGAATTTGTAGTGAGATCTTCAGAGGATCACAAAAATATACTGGTTTCTATCTTTGAGGAACCTATACTTATTTAGGGGAAAATATTGTAGCAATAAATTGATAATCTGGATAGGGCTATATATACATCTACTTAGTTAAGTATGGAAAGTTTGGAAAAATTTTCTGTGGATATAAAGGCTCCATGGAGATAAAACTTAGGAGGGTAGGGTACTTTTAATTTGAAATAATTAGAGCACATGTTTTTAAATTTCCAGAATTTTGGTATCACTTCCAACAGTATTGTTTCTTAAGTGATACAATATGTGCATAATTCTCTCTTGGAGTGAGTCCTTACATGTAATATCTGCCAGGCAATTTAGAATTCCTGGGAGATTAGAATGTTTGGTGAATCTGTTTTAATCACCGACTGGTTTTCCCAATATATGTATAAGCATATATTGTCTCTTGAGAAATGCTCTGTCAATTTGTTGGTGGAGTTAGATATCTAGGCCCTTACAGATAGGAGAATATCTGTAAAGACAACACTTTGGTTTAGGGGAAGAGTTGTGGTTTACGGTAAGACAGGATCCATTTTTGCCATGCCTATTTAGGGCACAGTCAGCTGGTTGTGCTCCTTAAAACCATTTTGATTACATTCCTGAGTTGGGTCTGCAGCGTTATCTGTCTGTAGGACATACATTAAACCTCTTCAGAAGTTCTGGTTAGAGTAATTGTTTTCCCTGGTTTGTTTTGCTTCCAGTTAGTCATCACTGAAACACAGTTGGGTAGTTGGCTGATACTGTGTTTTATGTGTGTATCTATTACCCCAAACTTATTTTAAGGTCATTTTATCGTTTGTAGATTTCACATTCGTGGCTTTAAAATATTTTTGACATGCAGTAATATGACATACTGCTGAGGCACACGTGCGAACTGCACCAGTGTGCTGGAGGATGTGCTTAGTTGGGGAGCCTTGCCTACCTTTCAGCCTTAGTATTTTAGTTGTTGTTGATTTGTTCTTGCTTATATATGGCGTTGTCTTTATTGTGGTGATTAAAAACATTGATTTGTGAGTGTATATATCTGAGTGTAAAAAATGTCCCTAGCAGAAAGGGAAATGCTGCAAATCTGGAACTTACCTCTGCCTACCTACCACTTGTCAAGAGAATTTTTTTTTATTTCTAAGTTTCTTTAGAAAACTGAAAAGAGGCTGGGTGTGGTATCTCACTCCTATAATCTCAACACTTTAGGAGGCTGAGGTAGGAGGACTGCTTGACACCAGGAGTTTGAGACAAGCCTGGGCAACATGGTGAGACCCTGTCTCTACAAAAAAATTTAAAGAAATAGTCAGGTGTGATGGCTCCTGCCTATAGTCCTAGGTAATTGGAAGGCTGAAGAAGGAGTATCTCTTGAGCCCAAGAATTTGAGGTTACAATCAACTGTGATTGCTCCACTACACTCTAGCTTGGACAAAAGAGCAAGACCCTGTCTCTAAAACAAAAAACAAAAATAAAAAAAAAACTGTGGAAAGACACTATATACTTATCCTACTCAAACATACCTTTTGAAAACTTTTAAAATGATTTTTATTATGTAATATTTTCATACATATGAAACAATATACATATTTATAAAATATCTGTTTGTATTATATAGCTGTCTATATAATATCTATAGTGTAAAGCCAGAACAAGCAACAGCTTGTGGGCCAAATTTGGTTGACCTTTTATAAATAAAGTTTTATTGGGACACAGTCACACCTATTTATGTGTGTATTGTCTATGACAGCTTTTACACTACAGTGGCCAAGATGAGAAGTTGTGACAGAAACCAGATGGCCTATAAAGCCCCAAATATTTATCATCTGGCCCGTTACAGAAAATTTTTGCAGATTCTTGGTAATAGAATGATAAAATTTGCATCCATGTTCCACTCCTCAGTTTAAGAAATAAAACATTCAAAAATTTTGACATCCCTGTGTTCCCCTCCGTAGATTATCCTTCTCCTATGAAAAAGAAATGGATACTCTGAATTTTATGTTTGTTATTTGTTTGGTTTTTATGGAAGTTTATATAGGTATCTTGAAGTAATATATTTTAAAGATTTACTGATTTGGGAGCCTTGAATGTTTTAGGACTTTAAAAAATGATACCATCCTGTGCAAATTCTCCTATGATTTGCTTTTTTTCTCCTAATACTTAGTTTATGAGAATTGGCCACATTGCTGTATGAAGTTGTAGTTTATTTTCATTGCTCTGTAGTATGTACACCCTTATATGCCTATTTCACTCTTTATTCATTTTTCTGTTTCTAGTTTTTTTCTAATTTCCAACAATGCTTCCTTGAATACACTTGTACTTCCTCACGTTCTGTATGCTACAGAGCTGTATACTGACTACGTACATTTACTTATTCTTGCTTTAGATTTTTATTTAACTTCGTGGGAAATTGAAAAAAGTGAATTCAGTGATGAGTCCTAGGGACTCCTGTCATATTTCAATGTAAGATTTTGACCCCTTTCATACTTGAGCTTATTGGCCATTAGCTCAAATCCTCCTTCTTTCACTTAATAGCAGTTACTATTTGAACAAGTAATTTAATCTGAAAATAAGAGAAGAAAGAGCACTTACCAATACTATTTCTGTCTTTCTAACAAGGGGGAAAAATATGCTCTGCAGGAGTGTGGTAAGGTTTACATGAGATAATTGATATAAACCCTTCAAGCAGACATTGTGTATTACACATTTATTATCTTTTTATCCTCTTAGTCCTCTGTGATCTAAGGTGAGCTATGACCTCTCTAAGAAGTTGAAAGTAAGAAAACCGAACCTCAGAAAAGTTACTTGACCAAGTTCACTCAGCTGGTACATGTGTAAACTTGGATTAACTTTAGCACTGCATATGTACAGAGACTTTTTCTTTTATTATACCACTCTTATTTTTTTTCTGCCAGAAGGGAAAATTATGTTAAATAAAATTATGTGTAAAATTTCTAAGGTCAGTCTATAACTCTGTAGTATATAAAACTTGAGGAAGTACAAGCATATTCAAGGCAGCACCATTACAAAGTAGAAAAACTAGAGACAGAAGAATGGATAAATAAATTGTGATATATGTATGTAAGGGTATATATACTATGTAGTGATGGAAATCATGTCAAACAAGATTAGAGTGTTGTATGCCCCTTTATAGAATATGACAGAGGCTGGCTTTTCCCCCAGTCACATTTTCAACAGTGTTCCACAGAAAGCCTTTCTCATTTTTATTATTATAAGCAGGCAGATTGGAAGGATTTGTAACCCAAAACACAGCTGGCAAGTCTAAATTTAGGCCTATCAAGATGAGTGTCCTTCTTAACAACATGGTTTCTCAAACTCCTTCCACCTTAAGTTGCTTTTTTACCAGATGTCTCTTGGGTGTGCGTGTTTCTTGTGCATCAGCAATTTTATTTGCATGGCCTTTTCATGCCAGTATTCTGATTTATTACACTTCTCACATGGATTTTTTTCCCTGTGACTTGTAAAAAGAAAATAGCTGTTTGTGCACAGATGGTGGGTGTGGTTTAGTATTATCAGAGTAATTCACGTTACATTTATGAGACATTCCTTAGTAGCATTTCAATGAGGGACATTAAAGAAGGACATCTCTTAAAGATCTCACCTTTTAACCTGTTTCTATTGCTGTTTATCACCTGAGCACTCAAATATTGACAAACCATCTTTTATTTTAAATTTCAGCTATCTAATTTATTTATTTCAGTGGTAGAATGTTGGAACCATCTAATTGCATTAAAGGAGGGTGGAAAAAAGCATTCCCAGAAATTCCTGGAGTTGACTACTAACCTGTTAAAAAGAATGGAGCAAGGTTGAAATATCTTAATCACAATTTCTTCCTTTTAACTTTCCCTCTATCCTCAGATTTTTATTGTGTACCATTTTAAGTGCAGAAATGCTGTGTGAGATTGCCAGGGCTGCTGTAACAAAGTACCACAGACTGGGTGTCTTAAATAACAGAAATGTATTGACTCACAGTTCTGGAGGCTAGAAGTCTGAAATCAAGAAGTCAGCAGAGTTAGTTCCTTCTGAGGGCCGTGAGAGAGGGATCTGTTCCAGACTTCTCAACGTGGCTTATAGATCTGTGTTCTCCCAGTGTCTCCACACATCCTCTTCCCTCTGTCCATGTTTCTGTGTCTAGATTTACCCTTTTTATATAAAGATACCAGTCATAGTTGGATTAGGGCCTATCCTAATGACCTCATTTTAACTTCATCAGATCTGTAGGGACCCCAAGTCTAAATAAGGTCACACTCTGCAGTACTGGGGATTTGGGCTTCAGCATATGAATTTGGGTGAGGTAACAATTCGACCCATAACAAATGCTTATAATAAGCCCCGAGTAACAACAGAAAAACTTACACTTAATTTGTGATTTTTGCAATAAATTCTGTTATCATGCTAACACCATTCCAATTCATTTATTTCAGTTAAGTTATTTAAGTGGTTTTTCTGACAGTCAGTGGATGTATTGTTTTGGAGTACGGATAAAAGACCATGAATTCTTGCAACACAGCCTTTCTTCTCTATTAAACACTCAAATCTCAGCCTGAAACCATCCCAGGATTTTCTTGTGTGTGTGCATTTTCAGTGTTCTAGCTATAGGAGTAAATGTTCAGAAGTAGAGAGTTGTCACACATATAATTTTTATTCTGCTGTAATCTGTTGAAGGAAAAAGTAAAAGATATATTTTCATTGTTTAAATGACCCTAAGATAATGGTCTTATATCCAGATAGAGACACAGGGAGACACACATCCATTATTGGGGAGGTGAGACCTTTGTTTGGAAAGAACAAATTTTAATGATCCATTTCTCCTGAAACGCATCAACTGCAGAAGGTTAAATGGAGTTCTTTTTGGTTAATTGCTTCTTTGGATCTTCTCAAACACTTATTTTCTTCAGTTATTCATGTCCAAATGTTAAGTCTTTTAAGTATTGTCAGTATATTTTCTTTCATTTTTTTGAAGTGAATATAAAACACTTTAGATAGTCAGTTTTATTGAGGTTTTAAGAATGCTTTTGAGTGATTCATAGTAATTTAAATCCTTCCACTGAAATCTGGAATGTTGCTAAATTTCAGCCTGTAATTTTCTGCTTTTGCTAGATATTGAAGCATATTTTTATGATACCACACTATACTCATTGGTATTGTGAGCCTTTGTAAATTCATGCAGATCTTTCCCACTCTACAAAAGGATGCATTTCAAGCAGAAGAAATAGAATGCTAAATTATGTAGTAGGTAAAAGAAGTGGGCTGTGGTGAGTTGGAAGGGTGAGCAAAAAGAATGCCAAAGCACGTTTGCACGTCATGTCAGTAAAATACAAAGTACGTTTGCCCACCGAATTAAAATTTGTCAGCTTATAAAGTTGCTATTTATATGAAATGGTTTTTGAGAGAGATTTTTGTACATGCTGATTACACATTTATTTGGAAGCTCTAAATTCTGGTTTTAATGGCTGCTTAGTATTTCATTGTGTTAGCATCCCATTATTTAACTATGCAACCTTGTTAAGAAAAAAATCAAATATAATCCAAGTTATTCTGCCAAAACAGCCCTAGGCAACTGTTTTATCACTATGGTTCTTACTGTCTCTGAGCACATCATGTACAATGTTGACTCTAACAATTTTAACATTTTTTTCTGGTTACAAAATACAACATATGTTTTAGAATATTTGGAAAATACAGAAAATCACATAGAAAAATATTAAACCCAACAGCAATCCCAACATCTGAAATAATTCCTGTTAACTTTTTTTTTAAATAGCTGCTAAGTTCCCTCTCTCCCTCCCTGCCCATCCCCCCAGTCATACTCATACACACACATTGGAATCTGGTTTTACACAAATTTTATATTTTGCCTTTTTTTTTTTTTCTGAATAACATACTGTGAAAAGTTTTTCCAAGTTATTGTATGGTCTTATAAATCATCTTTAAGTCACTATATTGTATTCTGTCATATGGATAGAATTCGTTATATCTACTCATAGAGATATAAAATGATATATTTCACTAAATTTTTTTGCAAGACATCTATTGCTTCTATATTTTTGTATGTCTGATTAATCCAACTGAAATTTGTCTTTTACTCCTTGCTTAATGCTTAAATGATCACAGATCTTTTTGTGATAATAGGCTGAATCTATGTAATCTTTATGACTATTGTTAATCTTCTTTCTTCAGTTAGCATGTCCTATGATAATATCTCTTCTATTATTACATTGAAGGATGACCTAAATGTTGCGTTATAGTTCACAGAGATAACCTTTTTGTGGGAAGAGCCTTTAGAGCAGTGTTCTGAATATTATTGATGATTCAAAAGCATTTTTATTGATTTAGTTTGAGGAGAAAACAACTCCATATTATGATTTCATCTTTTTTTCACAGTCATAGTTTCACAAAAAAGTATCTCGTCTTAAAACATCAGTACTTTATTAATGCATTTGGATCTGAGATATTTTGGAAATCATCAGGTCCAACTTTGTAATTTAACATAGAAAGGCCGAATTAGTGGTTCAGTGCCTGCTTAGTCAATGGCAGAGATAGGACTAGAAGCCATTTTTGGCCTTCTTTGTAATAATTTTTTAAAATTTTACTCAGTACTAGCTAACTTTGTTGCTAAGCTAAAATGGGCTTTCTTGCAGATTTAATATTCAAATACATCAGTTAACTTTATAGTCTTATGCATAACAACAGACAAAACTTTTGATTCCAATATCTGTATCGCTACTTTAGGGGAACAAATATATCTAAAAGAAAAAGTATAGAGTTAGAGAATAAGTTCTTACTACCACTGCAGAAATAACTCATTCTATTGAGAGTGTTAGCTTTATCTTTGCAAGTGAAGGAACCGTTATTTGAATTTAAAGTTTACTGTAATTATCCTTATGTTTCAATTAATTTTATTTAGAGAGAATAACATGTAGCCTGTCCTTTCTCATCTTTTTCTTTCTTTTATTTAGACAAAACTATTGAAAGTGACTGAGCAGATGACCAGTGTTGCCAGTTGAAATTGAAGCTGAGGAGGCATCCTGCATGGTTGGGGTTGAAAATAAGTCTGCCTTGGCCTATGTGGTCAGAGCAGAGGAGGCAGCCAGTGTGGTTGGGAGATTGGTTATGTACAGGGGAATTGAGCCAATAAGTAAACATATTTGGGATAATAGGAGCTAGGTTTCTCACTGCTGGCAAAAAGTGTTATAAATATGGAAAAGGGAAAGACTAGACAAGCCATGACATGTCAAATTAGAAATAGAGGTATATAGGCCAGGCACGGTGACTCACGCCTGTAATCCCAGCACTTTGGGAGGCCAAGGTGGGTGGATCATGAGGTCAGGAGTTCGAGACCAGCCTGGCCAAGATGGTGAAACCCCATCTCTACTAAAAATACAAAAATTAGCCAGGCGTGGTGACGGGCGCCTGTAATCCCAGCTACTTGGGAGGCTGACACAGGAGAATTGCTTGAACCCGGGAGGCGGAGGTTGCAGTGAGCCAAGATCGCACCAGTGCACTCCAGCCTGGGCGACAGAGTGAGACACCATCTCAAAAAAAAAAAAACAAAGAAAGAAAGAAAAAAGAAATAGAGGTATATAATTCTAATTTGTGTACCCTTGGTATTTTATATCTAGCCATAGATCTAGAGCTGTATGAGTCTGTGTGTGTGTACGTGTGTGTGTGTGTACGTGTGTGTGTACGTGTGTGTTAGTGTGTTCTTGCATTGCTATAAAGAAATACCTGAGGCTAGGTCATTTATAAAGAAGAGAGGTTCATTTTGGCTCATGATTCTGCATGCTGTACAGGAAGCATGGTGCTGGCATCTACCTCTGGTGAGGGCTTTAGGCAGCTTATGATTGTAGTGAAAGGTGAAGGAGAGCCAGCATGTCCTGTGGCCAGAGAGGGAGCAAGAGAAAGAGGAAGATCCAGGGTCTTTTAATAAACCAGATATTGCCAGAATTCATAGACTGAGAACTTACTCATTACCATGAGGATGGCTCCAAGCCATTCATGAGAGATTCACCCCAATGATCCAAACACCTCCCATTAGGCCTCACTGCCATCATTGGGGGTCACATTTCAACCTGAGATTTGGAGAGGACAAACATCCAAACTATATCAGTGTATATATGTGTGTGTATGTCTCATACATTTATTTCCTAGCACTAATATCTTGGTTTGTAAATACCAGTCTTCTCAAAAAGGAACCAGAGCTCCTCGGAGAAATGTCTGATTCCAGAGCTTGGCCAGGGAAAGAACAAAATATTATAAACTTGAAACATCTTGTTCTAAAAAGTAAAGTGCTCAAAGAATAATAAAGACATATCAAAAACATACTGGTGCAGCTTTAAGGGACTCCCACTTGTCAAACTTGGAACTGTTTAAACATCAAAATAAATTATGATGTTAATGAATTATATCCACTGAATAAAATAGGAATCTGTGAGTCTGTAGTCATATAATTAATTTGAGTCTATAGTCACATAATTAATTAATTATAGTCATATAATTAATTTAAACAAAATATTATACTCTTTAGTCTCCTTATTAGAAAACCTATTGATGTTATCAACATTGAAAAATAAAAAATAGCAGTATACATATATACACTGATATAGTTTGGAGTGAGAGAGAATGAATAAATGAATAATGAACACTCAGGAAAACAAAAACTGGGCTGGCACAGTGGCTCACACCTGCAATTCCAGCACTCTGGCAGGATATATTAATCTGTTTTCACACTGCTGCTAAAGACATAACTGAGACTGGGCAATTTATATAGGGGAAAGGGTTTAATGGACTTAAAATTCTGCATGCCTGGGGAAGCCTCAATCAGGGTGGAAGGCAAGGAGGAGCAAGTCATGTCTTACATGGATGGCAGCAGGGCAAAAGAGCTTGTGCAGGGAAACTCCCATTTTTAAAGCCATCAGATCTCGTGAAACTTATTCATTATCACGAGAACAGCATGTGAAGACCTGCCTCCACGATTCAATTACCTTCCATCAGGTTCCTCCCACAATGCATGAGAATTGTGGGAGTTACAATTCAAGATGAGATTTGAGTGGGGACACAGCCAAACCATATCACTCCACCCCTGGTGCCTACCAAATCTCATGTCCTCACATTTCAAAAACAAACATGCCCTCCCAACAGTCCCCAAAGTCTCAACTCATTTCAGCATTAACTCAAAAGTCCACAGTCCAAAAAGTCATCTGAGACAAGGCAAGTCCCTTCCACCTATGAACTTCTAATATCAAAAGGTTAGTCACCTCCTAGATACAATGGGGGTATAGGCATTGGGTAAATACACCCATTCCAAATGGGAGAAATTAGCCAAAACAAAGGGGTTACAGGCCCATGCAAGTCTGAAATCCAGTGGGGTAGTCAAATCTTAAAATTCCAAAATGATCTCCTTTGACTCCATGTCTCACATGCAGGTCATGCCGATGTAAGAGGTGGGGTTCCCATGGTCTTGGGCAGCTCTGCCCCTGTGCCTTTGCAGGGCATAGTCCCATCTTTCTGCTTTCATGGGCTGGCATTGAGTGTCTGTGGCTTTTCCAGGGGCACAGTGCAAGCTGTCAGTGGATCTACCATTCTGGGGCCTGGAGGATGATGGCCCTCTTCTCACAACTCCACTAGGTGGTGCCCCAGTTGGGCCTCTGTGTGGGGGCTCTCACCCCACATTTCCCTTTTGTACTGCCCTAGCAGAGGTTCTCCAGGAGAGCTCCGTTCCTACCACAAACTTCTGCCTGGACATACAGGCATTTCCATACATCCTCTGAAATCTGGGTGGAGGTTCCTAAACCCTAATTCCTGACTTCCATGCATTGTCTGTCCCAACACCACATGGAAGCTGCCAAGGCTTGAGACTTGCACCCTCTGAAGCCATGACCTGACCTCCATGTTGGCTCCTTTCAGCCATAGCTGAAGCAACTGGAGCGACTGCGACACAGGACACCAAGTCTCTAGGCTGCACACCCTATGGGGACCCTGGCCCAGCCCACAAAACCACTTTTTCCTCCTTTGATGGGAGGGGCTGCCATGAAGACCTCTGGCATGCCCTGGAGAGATTTTCCTCACTGTCTTGGGGATTAACATTTGGTTCCTTGTTATTTATGCAAATTTCTGCAGCTGGCTTGAATTTCTTCTCAGAAAGTCGGATTTTCTTTTCAATCGCATTGTCAGGCTGCAAATGTTCTGGACTTTTGTGCTCTGCTTCCGTTGTAAAACTGAATGCCTTTAACAGCACCCAAGTCACCTCTCGAATGCTTTGCTGCTCAGAAATTTCATCCACCAGATACCCTAAATCATCTCTCTCAAGTTTAAAGTTCCAGAAATCTCTAGGGTAGGGGCAAAATGCCACCAGTCTCTTTGCTAAAACATAACAAGAGTCACCTTTGCTCCAGTTCCCAAGAAGTTCCTCATCTCCATCTGTGATCACCTCGGCCTGGGTTTCATTGTCCGTGTTATTATCAGCATTTTCGTCAAAGTCATTGAACAAGTCTCTAGGAAGTTCCAAACTCTCCCACGTTTTCCTGTCTTCATCTGAGTCCTCCAAACTGTTCCAACTTCTACCTGTTGTCCAATTCCAAAGTTGCTTCCACATTTTCAGATATCTTTTCAGGAGTGCCTCACTCTCAGTACCAATTTACTGTGTTAGTCCATTTTCATGCTGCTGATAAAGACATACCTGAGGCCGGGCAATTTATATAGGAAAAAGGGTTTAATGACTTACAATTCCATGTGGCTGAGGAAGCATCACAATCATGGTGGAAAGCAAAGAGGAGTAAGTCACATCTTACATGGATGGCAGCAGGCAAAAGAACTTGTGAAGGGAAACTTCCATTTTTAAAACCATCAGCTCTCATGAGGCTTATTCACTACCAGGGGAACAGCACCGGAAAGACCCGCCCCCATGATTCAATTATCTCCCACCAGTTTCCTCCCATGACACATGGGAATTGTGGGAGTTACAATTCAAGATAAGATTTGGGTGGGAACACAACCAAACTTTGTTGCAGGCCAAGGCAGGAGGATTGTTTGAAGCCAGGAGTTTGAGACCAGCCAGGGCAACATAGCAAGACCTTATCACTGTAAGATATTTTTTAAAGCAGTAAAAGAATGAAAATGTAATCATAATTCACTATATGGCTTGGCT
This sequence comes from Rhinopithecus bieti, assembly GCF_001698545.2. Lineage (NCBI taxonomy): Eukaryota > Metazoa > Chordata > Mammalia > Primates > Cercopithecidae > Rhinopithecus > Rhinopithecus bieti. Next base: position 2,231,612 of record NW_016815549.1, on the reverse strand, counting down.
CTGAATAAAAATAATTTTTTTCTTAAACCTGGATCTACCTTAAAATGGTGATAAATTAAGATGATGGGAGAGAGAAAAACATATGTATATATTTGAGAAAAGGAAACATTGCCTATAAAATAGCTTCAGGTAGGTCTATAGCATAATAGAAAGTGAAAGATGAGAAATGGTTCCAGATTGAAGGAGACCAGAGATATAGCAGTTAAATGTAACAGATGAACCTGGATTTAGTTCTGTACCAAAGGGGAAGGACATTTTCTTTATAGGATGTTTTTGGGACACAGAAATTCAAAAGGGTCTGTGGATTAGACCGTTGTATTGTGTCAGTGCTAATTTCCTGATTCAAATACCTATATCGGTACTATGGTTATATAGAAGAGTTCTTGTTTTCTGAAAATACAGACCTATTTAGGAATAATGGGGCAACATGTTTCCAGTTTACTCTCAATAAGTAAAAGTTTTCTCATCCCTCCTTTTCTCTCTTTTGCTTTCTCCTTAACTTTCTTGTACCAATTTTAATTTATCTACAGATCTAACATAGGCATGCTTCCTGTCAGATTTATGTCATTATTCTATCAGTTTCCTTTTCTTCCTTTTTTGTCCTTCTTTCACTTCCTTTTTTCATTCCCTTTCTTGTTTTTCTCTCTCTCCTTCTCTTTTTTCTTTCCTCTTTTGCTTACTCCCCTTTCTTGTTCTGTTTTCCACCATCCCCTTTTCCTTCTTCCCTCACTTCCTTTATTCTTTCTCCCTGTCATCTCCTTGACACCCTGTATATTTATTTTCCTGGTCCAGTGTATATGGGCTATTCTCTAGGTTTGCTGGAAAACTGTCAACCTAGAACATTATCTTCTGGGATATTTCCTTTACTTTAATCTTCTGTTGTAACTCTTGTTTTTAAATTCTGTATCTTCTTTCCTGGCATATTCCCTTATTTTGGAGAAGTCAAGAAGCTTCCAAAGAATAGGTACATGGGAAGTTTTTTGAAATCTTCTATGTCTGAAATGGCTTTACTCTACCTATATATTTGAATGACAATTGTCTGGGTATGTATAATTCTAGGTGGAAAATACTTCTCTCTCAAAATTTTGAAGACATTAGTTTATTATGTAGTTTCCAGCATCACCATTTAAGAACTCTGATGCCATTCTGATTTCCAAGATTCCGCCTTTATTTTACTTATATTCTTTCTTAAATCTTTCAGGAATTTAAAAATCTCTAGTTTATGAAATGTCATGGTGATGGATGCTTGTAGGGGTACTGCCTACCCAACCAGTGTCCTGTTCATTTTGGGGAGACCTCACAGGCCCTATCAACCTGGAAATACTTTATGTCAAGGATATTTTTCTTTTTCATTTTCTGGAATTCCTTTTATTCAGGCACTGCCTGCCTGGATCCTTTCATTTTAAAAAATCTTCTCATTTTCCATTTCTTATTCTTTTGGTTCACATAGTGGGACAGTTCTTGAGCTCTGATTTTCAAACCTTCTGTTGCGTTTTTATATTGTTACCATATTTTAATTTTCATGAGTCTCTTTTTTGGTTGGTATTGTTGCTGTTCTCTTTTTTTAAAAAAACAGCATGCTTTCTCATTCATAGATTTAATATTTTCTATTATCTTTCTGGTGATTTCATGGTTTTTAAAAAGTGTTTATGCTCTGTTGTTTCTGCTTCCTTTAATCTTCTGTTTTGGTTTGTTTGTGACTTTATTTCACATCAGAGCTTCCCTCATGTTCAGATGTTTGGTAGTTCCTACACCAAATAATAAAAAGCGGAGTAGACATTCTGCACGCGCGGTAGGGGTTTCGATGTAGGCTGGTTATGCAGAGACCTGTCTAATTCATTAGGGGGCTACAATTGTCAGTTTTTCTCCAATATCAGCTACGAGAGAAAACTTCCAACTATGGTGGGTACTGTGGTATGAATATTTGTGTCCACCCAGAATTCATACTTAGAAATTCTAACTGCCAAGGCGATGATAGTAGAAAGTGGAGTCTTTGGGAGGTAATTAGATCATGAGGGTGGAGCTCTCATGATTAGGGTTGGTGCCCTTATAAAAGACCCCAGAGAGACCCTCACCCCTTTTACCATGTGAGATTGTAGTGAAAGGAAGCTGTTCTGTAAAGTGGGCCCTCACCAGATGCTGAATCTGCTGACATCTTGATCTTGAGTTTCCTAGTTTAGAACTGTGGGAAATACATTTCTGTTGTTTGTAAGCCTAGTTTATTGTATTTTTCTTTAATAACAGCCTGAATGGATTATGATGGGGTGGGGATTGCACCTTCCTGCCAACGTTCTTGGGACCTGGTGAACAGGGTTGCATGTCTTTGGGTCTGGTATGCAGGACTTTCACTTGATAGCTGGCTTTTCATAGGACCTCTCCCCCTATCCTACTGGATGCCCTCGAGTTCAGACCTTTCAGACAGTAAACTTCCAGTGTTCTGCCAAATTGGGGTGGGAAAGTTACCTGATTGCCTAGGGTAGGTGAGGGAATCTGAGGTTCTAGCTCTTTTTTGTTTTATTAGATCTTCTTAATAACCAATCATCTGGTGTTTGCTCTGCCACAACCTTTATGTCCACAGGTTCTTGGTGCTTCCAATTCTTGAACCTTCCTGGCATTCTACATCATAAATATCCTTGCTTCTTCCTAGTTTACTCTTCTCTTCAGTATTACTTTTCAGTTTTCTCTGCTCTACTATTTAAGTTACCGCTTGATGATCAGTTCTCCAGTTTCCAAAAAGTAGCTGGCACCTTTCATTTACATAGTTTTTGCTTCTTATCCTCACCTGAGTCTGTTAGTGCTACTATGACAAAGTATCTGAGACTGGGTAATTTATAAATAATAGAAATTGATTTCTCACAATTCTGGAGGCTAGGAAGTTCAAGATCAAAGTGCTGGCACTTTTGGCGTCTGGTGAGGGATGCTCTCAGCTTCCAAGATGGTATCTTTTTGTTGCGTCCTCACATGGAAGAAGGTGAAAGGGCAAGAAAGGCACTAGCTTGTTCCCTACAGCCCTCTTATAAGGTGGCTAGTACCATTCATGAGGGCTCTACCCTTATGACCTAATTACCTTTAAAGGTTCCACCTCTTAATACTGTTGCATTGGGGATGAAGTTTCAACATGACATTTGGAGGGAACAGAACCATTCAAACCATAACAATCCTTGAGGCTTTGTACTTTTCATTTGTTTGTTTGTTTCTTTACTGTCATCTTTTGGATGGGATTTTAAGAGGAAACAGGTAAAATACATGTTCAATATGCCACATTTAACTAAAAGCCCAGTAATCCTTTTGTTCTTGATATACTTCATTAATATTGATAGCATCTAGAAATGGAAGAGTTTAATTTTCTATTGATATTAATTTTGAATGTTTTATTTCTTAGGATGCCTCATTGATGGACATGAACTCCTTCAGCCCTATGATGCCAACGTCCCCTTTATCAATGATAAACCAAATCAAGTTTGAGGATGAACCAGATTTAAAGGATCTCTTTATCACAGTTGATGAACCTGAAAGTCACGTTACTACAATAGAAACTTTCATTACCTATAGGATTATTACTAAGGTAAACGTTGGATGAATATTTTCTTGAATATAGCTGCTTTTTTTGAAGCTTTGGAAGTAAGTACCTCTTGTTCATTGTAATTCTCAACATTCCAGGATCTTAGCTGAATTGACTTTTAGTTTTTCAAACCTTTTGGCTAACACGTTGCTGCTTATCTGCCCTTCACTTGTTCTGTATCAAGTCAGTGAAATTCAAATTGACCTGAGAAAGTCACTGATTTTATAGCAGCTATACTTCTTAGAATAAGAACATCTAGGTTTTTAGTTTAAAAAAATTATTAAGAAATAGCTTTGGAAAAGATGGGCCTCAAGTTGTTAATAAAAAAAGAAAATAGTTAAACAGTTTGCAATATTATGTATTCAGATTTCTTTAGAACATTATAAAATATAGTACCATTTGTTTTTCAAAGTGGGGCAAGTGGCCACTTTGTCTCATGTATGAGATACTGTTAAGTGTGCAATAATTCAAGGGCAAAGCAGATCTAGAACACAGATCTCTTTAATCATAGGGCAAAGCACTGCAGAGACAGTTTACCTCAGGCACAATTAAGCAATCACCTAGTATAATCTGTATTTTAAGTCATTTATTTAATAGCATTTTAAAATAATTCTCTTTATGATATTTTGTTTATGAAGCCTCACCCTAGACTTTTATACTTCATATATGTAAAAGTACATCTCTTTTTTTTTGCTGAAAAAGTTCTGAACTATGTTCCTATAATCACTTCTTCCAAGGAAACTGCCACACTGCTATTAGTTATGTTTGCTGATTTCTTCACTTGAATTCTTAAAATCCCTTCTTGCCCTCTTATTTCAGCCAGAACAAAGTGCAGACTTTCTTGTATGACAGATAAAGGGGCTTCTCAGTCTGGTGCCAACTTGCCAGATAAGACTTACTTCTTACACCTCACATTCAGTACCCTTGCTCTCCACTCGTGTAGAGCTGCTTCTGTTTTCTGAATATTTAGGGGATCTCTTGCTCTCATAACTTTGCATATAGTTTTCCTTCTGTTTGCTATGTCTGTCCCCTTCTTAGACAGAAGAAGTCATGCTTAGTTTTCAGTATACAACTCAAAATGTTAGATGCCTGTGAAGGCTTCTCTAGTTGTTACTGTCCCCTGGCTGAAATAGTTATTCTTCCTCTGTTTTCTCATGCTATTCTATTGAACTCTTAAGAAATGTAAAACATTAGAGTCAATATGGCAAAACATCAAAAGCATATGTTTAATCCAACTAAGCTGTTTTTTTAAATCGATAAAAATGAGATAATAGAACTCACTTCTGTAGGGTTACAGTAGAATAAGGAATCAATGGAAACCCCACTTAGTAAAATGCCTAACACATGATAAGTGTTCAGTAGTTGCCATCTACCTGTATGGGAATAGTTGCCATCTACCTGTAATTGCCATCTACCTGTATGGTAATAGATACTTATTTGTATTTATTCTCAGTGAGTTTGTGAGTTTCTCAAGGAAGGTAATTATATTTTAAGTTATCCGTAATTCCAAACACAAATCTTAGGACATAATAAGTAAACTATCTATTTTGTTAATGAATGAGTGAAGGAATTATCTTAGCTATATCAAGATGTGGTAGAGCAAGACAACATGGAGTTGAATCTTGATTTCTCACCTTCCTTGCTACGTGACTTGAACAATTTAACCTTTCTATATTAGTTTTCTTGTTTGTAAATAGGACAACAGTACTAACTTCATAAGGTCTTTATGAAAATTGAATGTTCATATAGACATACTGCTAGAATAGAGCCAAATTTCTCCTATTACTACTGTTATAATTATCTATTGTCATTATCCATTCTAGCAAATAATTTGTGAAACTGAATTATTTTTCCATCATTTGCATCTCTCAGAAAGACACTCTTTCTAAAGTCACCTTATGAGTTTAATTTAATTCATACTGTTCTTCTGAGTTCTCCTATTTACAACATACTTTAAATGGACTGGTCTTATAGAAGTAGTAATAATAATATTAAAGTGTATAAACTAGCAAACATTTACTGTGTGATTGCTTTGTGCCAGGTAATATTCTAACCAGTTGCTACATGTTAACTCATTTAGGCTCATGGTAATCCTCAAACATAGATACTATGATTTACCCCCATTTCATGCATGAGGACACTGAGGCTTAGTGGCTTGTTAAAGGTTACACAGCATAGTAATTAGCTGAGCTGAGATTTAAATCCAAACAGTTTACTTTCATAGTATACATTTTTTCTGTTATATTTTTGTGCATTTAGCTATGGATATGGTAAACTTTCAGTTTAACTATTATAAACTAACTTCCTTTGTTCTACTTCTCATTACTTTTACTATATCATAATATATAGACTATATCTATATATATAGAAATATATATTACAGATATAAATATATAAATAGTACAGGTATATCATGTTATCAGATAGTCTTTTCTTATTCACTTATCGTTTACTTATTTATTCCAAAAGATTTTATTGAGTACCCCTTTTCTCCCAAGTATTGTGCTTATATATTAAGAATACATCAGTGATCAGGATAGGTCTGACAAAAGGAACTTTCTGCCTTCCTGGTGTTTTCACTCTGAGGAAGGGGTGTTTGTGTATGATGATATAAAATAATTCATTTTGTACTGTGTTAGTTTGTTCTCATGTTGCTAATAAAGACATACCCAGTACTGGATAATTTATAAAGGAGGAACATTTAATTGACTCACAGTTCCACATGGCTGGAACTGGGGGCTCACAATCATGGCAGAAAGCAAGGGGGAAGCAAGACACATCTTACATGGCAGCAGGCAAGAGAGAGCTTGTGCAGCGGAACCCCCATTTATGAAACCATCAGATATCATGAGACTTATTCACTACCATGAGAACAGTATGGGGGCAACTGCCCCTTTGATTCAGTTATCTTCACCTGGCCCCACCCTTGATGCATGGGGATTCTTACAATTCAAGATGAGATTTGGTTGGGGACACAGCCAAACCATATCATATACTAAGTTATTTCTTTATAGTTATAAATATTTTGAAGGAAAAATATTGGATATTATGAGCGTGGGATACACCATCTAATTTGGAGGTTGAAAGATGGCCTTCCTGGGAAAAATCTTAGTTTTATAAATATTTATATTCATGGACACTAAGGATTATAAGGGTAAATGAATATTCACACATGTAAACTGACAATCACCTATTTAGGAATACTTAAGAAGATCCCACTGTAAATGATTATATTAGGAAAACCACATTTCTGGCATCTGTTCTTTTATGGGAAATTATCCTTTATTGTTTAGGTTAGCACATTTTAAGTGACTGTTCTAAAGAAGTATTTTCTCTTTTGGAGATCTAGAGATGTATGTTCTCTCAGTGCATATAAGAGTAAGAATGAAACGATTTAACAAGGTACTTTCCTTCCACTTCCTCTTTGTGAAAACAAACCTATAAATGCCTGTCATTGTACAGTTAGGAGTTAAGCTGTATTCTTGATGGCTGAACTGACTATTAGGTTTTATT
>NW_016815549.1:2222203-2224119 GCF_001698545.2 Rhinopithecus bieti | reverse complement strand
AGGTGCACACCACCACACCTGGCTAATTTTTGTACTTTTAGTAGAGACGGGGTGTCACCATGTTGGTCAGGCTGGTCTTGAACTCCTGACCTCGTGATCTGCCCGCCTCAGCCTCCCAAAATGCTGGGATTCCAGGCGTGAGCCACTGAGGCATCTTATAATGACCAAATTTGTTCTCTTTAGAGGGGACAATGATTCTAATCCTTGCTGTAGGGAAATTAGTCTTATTCCAAACTCTGCTGATAATGACTGTTTTCCTCATCATATTCCTACATTTGTATCTCTTATAACCCTTCAAGAGAAGAATGAAATCTTGCAATAGGAAGAAATACATTCTTTTCGTTACTTGCACTTATCCTCTGTTTTATTCTTCTATTGCACTACATTAGAGAATTCTTTTGAGTCAATGATAGAGTGATGAGGATAGACTGAACCAATTATTTGACTTGATTTTATATCTTCTTGCTGGAATTTATACTAGATTGTTTCATGTTTACTTAAAATGTTGGATATTCTTGAAGACATATACAGCTCAATCTTATTTTAACTGCTGGTTTTTTTTTTTTTTTTTTTTTTTTTTTTTTGAGTACTTCATTGTTCGTTATGACAATGTATAGTCTTAGAAATTGGTAGTGGACCTGTACATATGTACCTGGTACAGGGAGGTGCTCAGTCATATTTTTTAATGAGTTACTCTAAACCATATTTTGACTGCATATGTATGTGTGTATGCATGTCTGTTTGCATATGAACATACACACACCAACCAGCCTCTATTATTAAACTGCTGGTACTTGATTTAGTTTTCCTGTTTTTACCATTTCCATTTCATGTACCATGTTGCATAATAGTTAAGATTTTGTAGTGTTTTGTGAACATTTAGTTTCTCAGATTTCTGCATTTCATTTGCTCCCACTTTTTCCTATTATAAAGGGAATGTTGTACCAAGATACGTTGTATGATATTCTGAACATTTGTTTTAAGAGAATAAACTTTGGAATGTATAGCTTTCATGGACCTTATTTTATGACAATAAAGATTGCATCTTATGACTTGTACTGTTTAATTTTACAATTGTGTACATCTGTGTGGGTGATTGATATTTCTGGTGAGTGTGAAATATATATGCAGTGTGTTATTCCATGTTTACTTCTGCAGGAAAATCTCAACCTAAATATTACTGCATGTAATTTTAATATGCAAAAATTCAGTTAAATAAGGTATTGGTGTGAGTGACTGTCTTCTTATGAGAGGTGAGTATGCTTTAGATAACCCATATTTTTATCTTTGACTTGGGACTCAGGCAATAGAAATGAGGTTGATATTGTACCCATGTTCTTCTTGTCATATGTGTTGGCATGGATTTTTGGTTTGTTGAGAACAGATATTTTAATGTATTTGCTTAATTTTTAGGAGTTTAAGCATATGACCCAAAATAAAATTCTTTGAGAAATGACAGAAAGATTTTCTTTTCACATCAAATGTCTATTAATTACTTCTTTTAAAACAGTGGTAAAATCACTCTAAAATGTTAGAATTTTCATATACCAAAAGCAAATCCTAGCACAGCAATTCATTTGAGCAAATTCCAAGAAAACGTTTTTCTCAGTTACATTCAGGTTATTTTCCAAATTGCAAAAATAGGACTTTCCTCAAATTCTGAATTCTAATCATCTTGAGAAAAGAAATATATTTGAAACCTAAATTCAGAACACGCTTGTTAGCAAGAAAGTCATGCCAAAGATAATAGTAGTTCAAATCTTGTGGAAGGCAGATGGTTGTTGTAAGACAGATTTTTCAGTTTGGATTTTAAATTTAAGTATGATATTTGCTTTCTTTCTGGAAATACCAGAAAGTTTGCTTTGTTTCATCTGCTACATGAATAGATGACAAAAAAAAAAAAAAAAAAAAAAAAA
>NW_016815549.1:2215056-2220816 GCF_001698545.2 Rhinopithecus bieti | reverse complement strand
AAAAAAAAAAAAAAAAAAAAAAAAAATTACAGGCTGACAAACACTGAATAATTAGGATTTGTTAATTTTTCTTAGAGACCCATTTATTTCACAGTGTCTAAAATAACATTAGGCAAATATCTTCTATCTTATATTGGATGTGCTGTTATTTTCTCCTACTTTCTTCAGACATCTCGTGGGGAATTTGACTCCAGTGAATTTGAAGTTAGGAGACGGTATCAAGATTTCCTTTGGTTGAAGGGGAAACTGGAAGAAGCACACCCCACTCTGATTATTCCAGTAAGTTTGCAAAAATTTTTTTTCATAGAATAGCTACCAGTTTTCTAGTGAGTCTTTTTGAATGCCTAAAACCTAATTTCAGACCTTAAATTCACTGTAATTCATTTATCTTAGGAATAACATGTATTTCTAAATGTTTCAATCTATGTACACTTTCAAAAAAACTCTTCATAGTGTGTTATGATTTCTCATTTTTGGTTCTAACATTGTGAATTTTTTAAAATTTATTTTTTTAAGAAATGATCAGATGTTCAACTAGTCTTCCAAACAGGGAAAGCATAAAATTCCTTATAAACCTATGGCAAATAATACTCGAATACCTTTTTTATTTTTTTTGCCTTAGCCATTGCCAGAAAAGTTTATAGTAAAAGGAATGGTGGAACGCTTTAATGATGACTTCATTGAGACACGCAGGAAGGCTTTACATAAATTTTTGAACCGAATTGCTGATCATCCAACTTTAACATTTAATGAAGACTTCAAAATTTTTCTCACTGCACAAGCTTGGGTAAATGATTTTTATTTATACTCATATAATCTTTGGGTGTCTGTATCTATAGTAGATTGTCTTCTTCCTCTTGTTTACCTTTACAAATCATGCAGTGGTGTACTTGAATTGAGATGGAATTTTTCAGAAACACTGGAGAGTTATCCTTCAGGTATAACCCTGTGTCAAATCTATGTATAAATATTACAGAAATCTTGTATCTTCATATATATATATATACACACACACTCTCTCTTTCTCTCTCTCTCTCTCTTTAATGTTTTAATGTCAGGGTGCTTCTTGCATAAATAGCAAGTACTGAACAGCTATAAATATATTTCTTTTATTGACACTATAGTTGACCCTTGAACAACATGGCAGTTAGGGAAGCCAACCCCTTATGAAGTTGAACATCCATGTGTAACTTTTAATTCCCCAGAAACTTTACTAGCAGCCTCCTGCTGATTGGAAGCCTTAATTATAACATAAACAGTTGGTTAACACATATTTATATCTTTTGTGTATTATATACTGTATTTTTTGCAATAAAGTAACCTAGAGAAAAGAAAATGTTATTTAAGAAAATCCTAAGGAAGAGAAAATACACTAACAGTATTCTACTGTATTTATTGATGCCATCAGTTTATGTTGTCTGTTTACCAGATGAATTGTCAGTCTGAAATGGAGGGCAATGACAGTGGCAGACCTCAATCTATGGTACTTAGCAAGCAATTCAACTTTTTTTGTAATGCCATGACTTTTCTCTGCTTCTTGGGAACATTTCCAGCATCACTAGTGGCACTTCATATCGGTCCCATGGTATTATTTCAGGTTTATAGTATTGCCCTAAACACAATAAAAAATACATGGGAACCACAAGAGATCACTTTTAACTGCTATACCCAATTTACTGGAGAGATGAACTACTCACACGGAGATGATCAGCGTCATACGGCGTTTTAAGCGGATATTCGCAACACTTGAGCTAGCCACAGATAGCAACAGGAGGGCTACAAAAATAGTACAGTAGTACAGTGTGTACTGTAGTTAATTTTAATCGGTTTTGATTTAATACTGCATCTTTATGTTTGTTTACGTTTCTCTTAACTGCAAATGGTGGCATGTGAGTCAAAACATGTGCATACGTTTTGATAAATGTCAACTTTTTATAATTGATTTATATACATTTTAGGGTAGTAAATGATAGACTAATATCTACATATATTTTGTGCATTCATGACATACCTTTCTCTCCGGTTTTTTACATTTCTAGACTATGTGGTTTGTGAGTTGTTTTTAATTGTCGCAAATCTCCAAAAAATTTTCCAATATATTTATTGAAAAAAGTCCACATGTGTGGACCTGCTCAGGTCACACCTGTGTTGTTCAAGGGTCTACTTTATTTTGAGTAATAATGGATCAAGGCTTTTTAAGTTAGGATAAAAGTCCTTATTAAATGGGTAGATGGATGAATTGAGATAGATGGATGGATGGATGGATGGATGGATGGATGGATGGATGGCCGGATGGATGGACAGATAATATAATCTCCTTACTTTTCCTTTAATTATCTAAGTGGGGGAATGCCTAATTTCTAATACAGAAACCTTACCCATTCTACTTGTTTTTTCTTTTATTCTATAAAGCTATAACTCTGCAAGAAAGATACCAGATAGGACAAAGAGTCAATATTAAACAGTTACTGACAAATGTTGAGTTTTATATCTCTCAGTTGTTGCCATTGGTGGAAGCTAAAAAGTGGTTCATTTCAATCTTGACAGATAGTCCTGCTCTATGGAAGCCCTTTGTGACTTTTGTGAAATGAATATGTGGCCTGACTTCAGAACTTAGAAGCTGTTAGAAATATTCTCTACAGTCAACAGTTTCAGTAACAGCTTGCCAGTTGTGACGTGAGCTGTCTCTGATAATGTTTACTCTATCAAATGAGGCTGTAGCACTCTTGGATGGATGTGTTGCCTGGTCAAGGATGGCATCTGTTATTATTGGCACAAAAAAAAATCACACTGAATTGGAAATAAACAAGTTTACTTTGTATGTATTATTTTCTGTAAGATATTCAGGAATGAAAACCTGGAAGAAGATAGACAATGTGTTATTTAATATTTGGGTAAATAATATATAATATTTTTATCTGTAGATTAGGTAGTCAGCAGTATTTCATTTGATCCCAAGCTTGTGTTTCAACAAGGGCCATAACCATTATTAGAATCCCTTGTCCTTTCTTTTGTTTTTATTTGTTCTTTTATCTTATGCCATACTTCTCAAGGGATATGTTTGTGTGTAATATATTCTTTTATAGGATTTCTTCTATCTGTTTTTCAAGTCTATAGTTGTTCCTCCTAGGTAAAGTATGAAATAACTAGTTACATTTCTTATTAAAAATTTTCTCTGCAGACAACCAGCCAGTGAAGGCAGTGTCACAGTTTACCCACTTCATTTGGTTGAAGTGCTATAGTCAGGTAGTATCTATTTACCAACTATCCTAATGACTTTAAGTGGGCAGAGCAAGTTGGTGCTTAATAATGAAGCCTCTGGAATCAGACTTCCAGGATTCCGGTTCTTGCTCTATCCCTTAATTGCTCTGGGATCTTGAGCAAGTTACTTAACTTTCCTGTGCCTCTATTTTCTTCTCTAAAATGGGGAAAATAATAAAACCTACCTCATAGGTTTATGGTAAATTACACATATTAAAATGTCAGTATAGTGCCCAGAATGTATTAAGCTCTAAATAAATGTTAGCTACTATTACATCTAAAGAATTAATGAAGTTTTCCAATTTTATTTTTCAGAGTATAACTTAGGCCCTGAGAAATCTTATCTCAATCATTTTCTATTAAATTCCTGTTATAAAATATAGATGGTATGTCATATTATCCTTGTCTTCTCTAGTATCTCACTGAGCACTATTCTGTCTGTTAAACTCTGTTCTTTTAAAGATTTATGGTCTGAGGAACAACTGTATACCTGTTTTACATGAGTACTGTGAAAGGGAATATTATCGAGGAGGCTGCCACTTAGAGGGGACACTGTACCTTAATAAAGCTCATCTGCTTCAAGCTAACATTAAAAAGATTGATGCCTATGAAACCATTTTATCTTAATTTTATTCTCCTAATTAGGTGTTTTTTTGTATTGAGTCTCGGAATATTGAGACGTGTTTCACTAGAAATATTTTGGTTTTTGTTTCTAGGAACTCTCTTCTCACAAGAAGCAAGGTCCTGGATTGCTAAGCAGGATGGGGCAAACAGTCAGAGCTGTTGCATCCTCAATGAGAGGAGTTAAAAACCGCCCAGAGGAGTTCATGGAAATGAATAACTTTATTGAACTGTTTAGCCAGAAAATAAATTTGATAGATAAAATATCTCAGAGAATTTATAAGGAAGAAAGGGGTAAGTAGAATTACTGAAATGTGTTTTCAAAGTTGTTCAGTTTCTGATGAATCTTCACATTTGTTGGTGTAGTATAGCAACATTCAGTTAGAATGTCAGCTTCAAAGTGTGGCTTATTCCAGCCATGTTATGGACATTTGTGATTCCTAAATGATTTCAAAGGTAGTTATGGCCAGTCTCCATTTTCGCTTTTATCAATCACTAGCTGCTCTACTTCCCATTCATAGATAATAGTGGTAAAGTAAGCCCTGAGTTTAAGACTGTGGATGTAGTTTTATGAAGTTTGTATTCAACAAGGCACAGAGCTTAGAATCAAAGAAGTGATGTTTCAGGAAATAGGGTTTTCACATTTTCTGGTAATTATTTTTTTCTGGAGGGAACAGATATTCTGTATTATACTGTCAAAGTATGGCAGAGAGATTTACGTATTGGAAAATCTGCCTCTTTTCCTGTTTTCTTTTTTTTTTTTTTTTTAGTTTACAAGTCAGAATTCATGATGAATTTTTTCTAATTCTAGTCACGTGAATTTTCACTAATTTTCTAATTGCATTTACCTACATTAAAAAACAGATAACTGAGTCAGCAAATAATTTCCTAATATAATTTGTTATTAGAGATGAGGAACTACATAAAGACAAACAAAAGTCCCTAAGTTGATGGCTTATTTGTTAATTGACTTCTACTTAACTGTACTGCCCATCAGGATAAGCTGGGAAATATTTTATTTCTAGTATTCGGACAGTGTTTAATCATAATAAGCACTCAATTAAAATTTGTTCAATGATTGAAAAAACACAAATGAACATAAGATTTGGAATGGTGTAGGAAAATGTGCTTTATTAAGAATTGATTGGTTTTAAAAGAGATACAGAAAAAAATTATAACTGAATGTACTTTGCCCCTTTTCTACCTTTTTTATTCATTCATTGACACCTGATGAGATTACTGTAGTGACTGAATATAGTATAATAATTTGTTTTAAACCTCCTTGGTTTGCCCTTACATTTATTGTTTGTCTTTTTTTTTTTAACCTGAAGAGGTGAATTATTTTAACTAGGTTCTGTGATTCCAGTTCTATTACATAGATTCTGGCTGCATAGTTAGGTGGTATGGCAATTCAAAGAGATCTCTGGAAACTATTGGTAGTTAAGAGCTTTATAAGCTAACAATGAGTATCAAAGAGTAATTAAGATGGTACCTGTTAAGCTCACAGTCTAGTTGGGAAATATGTATATTAATAGACAAATTACAGTGCAGTTAACTAAATGCTTACATACAGATGTGATTTGAGTGGTATGTAAGCGCAGTTTAGAATTTTAGGGCAGCTTTGTGTATAAACATAAATATTGTTCAGGTTTAATGACAGACATTGACATACATTGAGAAATTTGAGATTTCTCAATTGACTCAATTGAAAAAAGAAAGTGGAAAATTTTCTTTTCTAGAAATTAGTTCAGTATGGTCATTATTTACCATAAAGACAGGCCTAGGATCAGGAAGGTGGAGTTTGGGAGGACTATAGAGGTGATTAAATGTTCATTAGGTAACAACTAGTATCTCCATTGTTTTAAATTTCATATTTTA